>NW_027457215.1:47500-157460 GCF_040206685.1 Ascaphus truei | reverse complement strand
GACACACACACACAGTGACACACACATATACACACTAACACAGTGAACACACAGTTGACACACATATATATACATACACAACACACAGTGACACACATATATACATACACACACAGTGACAACACACAGTGACACACATATATACATACACACAGTGACACACACAGTGACACACATAGTGTCACACATATATATACACATACACTGACACATATATATATATATATATATATATATATATATATATATATTATATATATACACACACACACACACACACACACACACACAAACACACACACACACACACACACACACACACACACACACACACACACACACACACACACACACACCTCCGGGATCTCCCCCCGCTGCGCCCTCCATGACACACCTCCGGGATCTCCCCCCGCTGCGCCTCCATGTCTCCCCCGGATCTCCGCACTGAGCCGCGCTGCTCCCCTCCTCCGGACATGGTATCTCCCAGTGGACGTCACGGGGCGGGGGCGGGGGGCGGGGGAAGTCACGAGATCTGTCACAGGATAGAATGTTAAACGTCTCCCTCCCGGTCTCCCCCCCCCCCCCCTTACACTGACCCCCCCCTTACACTGACCCCCCCCCTTACACTGACCCCCCCTTACACTGACCCCCCCCCCTTACACTGACCCCCCCCTTACACTGACCCCCCCCCCTTACACTGCCCCCCCCCCCTTACACTGACCCCCCCCTTACACTGACACCCCCCCTTACACTGACACCCCCCTTACACTGACCCCCACCCCCCTTACACTGCCCCCCCCCTTACACTGACCCCCCTTACACTGACCCCCCCTTACACTGACCCCCCCCTTACACTGACCCCCCCCTTACACTGCCCCCCCCCTTACACTGCCCCCCCCCTTACACTGACGCCCCCCCCTTACACTGACCCCCCTTACACTGACCCCCCCCTTACACTGCCCCCCCCTTACACTGACCCCCCCCCCTTACACTGCCCCCCCCTTACACTGACCCCCTTACACTGACCCCCCCTTACACTGGACCCCCCCTTACACTGACCCCCCCCCTTACACTGACCCCCCCCCTTACACTGACCCCCCCCTTACACTGACCCCCCCCCCTTACACTGCCCCCCCTTACAATGACCCCCCCTTACACTGACCCCCCCCCCCTTACACTGCCCCCCCCCTTACACTGCCCCCCCCTTACAATGACCCCCCCTTACACTGACCCCCCCCTTACACTGACCCCCCCTTACAACTGCCCCCCCCTTACACTGACCCCCCCCCTTACACTGACACCCCCCCCCCTTACACTGACCCCCCCCTTACACTGACCCCCCCCTTACACTGACCCCCCTTACACTGACCCCCCCTTACACTGACCCCCCCTTACACTGACCCCCCCCCCTTACACTGACCCCCCCGCTTACACTGCCCCCCTTCCTTACACTGATCCCCCCTTACACTGCCCCCCCCTTACACTGCCCCCCCTTACACTAACCCCCCCCTTACACTAACCCCCCCCCCTACACTAACCCCCCCCCTTATACTGACTCCCCCCACCTTACACTGACCCCCCCCCCTTACACTGACCATCCCCCCCTTACACTGACCCCCCCCCCCTCCTTACACTGACCCCCCCCTTACACTGACCCCCCCCCCCTTACACTGACCCCCCCCCCTTACACTGACCCCCCCCTTACACTGACCCCCCCCTTACACTGACCCCCCCCCTTACACTGACCCCCCCCTTACACTGACCCCCCCCCTTACACTGACCCCCCCCTTACACTACCCCCCCCTTACACTACCCCCCCCCTTACACTACCCCCCCTTACACTGACCCCCCCCTTACACTGCCCCCACCTTACACTGACCCCCCCCTTACACTGCCCCCCACTTACACTGCCCCCCCCCTTACACTGCCCCCCCCTTACACTGACTCCCCCCCTTACACTGACCCCCCCTTTACACTGACCCCCCCCTTACACTACCCCCCCCCCCTTACACTGACCACCCCCCCTTACACTGACCCTCCCCCTTACACTAACCCCCCCCTTACACTGACCGCCCCCCCACCTTACACTGACCCCCCCACCTTACACTGACCCCCCCCTTACCCTGACCCCCCCCTTACCCTGACCCCCCCCTTACACTGACCCCCCCACCTTACACTACCCCCCTACACTACCCCCCCTCCCTACACTGACCCCCCCTTACACTGACCCCCCTTACACTGACCCCCCCTTTCACTAACCCCCCCCTTACACTAACCCCCCACCTTACACTAACCCCCCTTACACTGACCCCCACCCTACCTTACACTGACCCCCCACACTTTACACTGCCCCCCCCCTTACACTGACCCCTCCACCTTACACTAACCCCCCCTTACACTGACCCCCCCCACCTTACACTGACCCCACCCCTACCTTACACTGACACCCCCCTTACACTGACCCCACCCTACCTTACACTGACACCCCCCTTACACTGACCTCCCCCCTTACACTGACCCCCCCACCTTACACTGACCCCACCCTACCTTACACTGACCCCCCCCTTACACTGACCCCCCCACCTTACACTGGCCCCCCCTTACACTACCCCACCGCCCCCCTTACACTGACCCCCCCCCAACCTACCTTACACTAACCCCTCTCCCTACACCCACCCACCTTACACTATCCCCCCCCACCTTACACTACCCCCCCCACCTCACACTAACCCCCCCCCACCTTACACTAACCCCCCCCCCCCCCACCTTACACTAACCACCCCCACCTTACACTAACCACCCCCCCCACCTTACACGAACCCCCCCACCTTACACTAACCACCCCCACCTTACACTAACCACCCCCCCCACCTTACACTAACCCCCCCCCACCTTACACTAACCCCCCCCCGCCTTACACTAACCCCCCCCCCCCGCCCTTACACTAACCCCCCCCGCCTTACACTAACCCCCCCGCCTTACACTAACCCCCCCCACCTTACACTAACCCCCCCCCCACCTTACACTAACCCCTAGACCCCCTTTACATTAACCCCTCTCACCCCTCCCTACACCTCCCACCTTACATTAACCCCTCCCTACACTCCCCCACCTTACATTAACCCCTCCCACCCCCACCTTACATTAACCCCTCTCACCCCCTCCCTACACTCCCCCACCTTACATTAACCCCTCTCACCCCCACCTTACATTAACCCCTCTCACCCCCTCCCTACACTCCCCCACCTTACATTAACCCCTCTCACCCCCACCTTACATTAACCCCTCTCACCCCCTCCCTACACTCCCCCACCTTACATTAACCCCTCTCACCCCCTCCCTACACTCCCCCACCTTACATTAACCCCTCTCACCCCCTCCCTACACTCCCCCACCTTACATTAACCCCTCTCACCCCCCACCTTACATTAACCCCTCTCACCCCCACCTTACATTAACCCCTCTCAACCCCCCAACTTACATTACCCCTCTTACACTACCTCCCACCTTACATTAACCCCCCCTTCCCCACCCGGCGTGTGACTGGTAGGAATCGGCATGTGAAGAGTCGGGGGGAGCTGCATGTGGCGTGTGCACGGGGGGAGCAGCACGTGGCGTGTGCACGGGGGGAGCAGCACGTGGCGTGTGCACGGGGGGAGCTGCATGTGGCGTGTGCACGGGGGGAGCTGCATGTGTCGTGTGCACGGGGGGAGCTGCATGTGTCGTGTGCACGAGGGAGCTGCATGTGGCGTGTGACTGGTGGGGAGCTGCATGTGTCGTGTGCACGGGGGGAGCTGCATGTGGCGTGTGACTGATGGGGAGCTGCATGTGGCGTGTGACTGGTGGGGAGCTGCATGTGTCGTGTGCACGGGGGGAGCTGCATGTGGCGTGTGACTGGTGGGCAGCTGCATGTGGCGTGTGCACGGGGGAGCTGCATGTGGCGTGTGACTGGTGGGGAGCGGCACGTGACGTGTGCACGGGGGGAGCTGCATGTGGCGTGTGACTGGTGGGGAGCGGCATGTGACGTGTGCACGGGGGGAGCTGCATGTGGCGTGTGACTGGTGGGGAGCGGCACGTGGCGTGTGCACGGGGGAGCAGCACGTGGCGTGTGCACTGGGGGGAGCAGTACGTGGCATGTGCACTGGAGGAGTGGCACGTTGCGTGGCTAGTGGGGAGCGGCCTGGTGTGTGCACGGAGGGAGCGGTACGTGGCGTGTGCACAGGGGGAGCGGCACGTGGCGTGGCTGGTGGGGAGCGGCATGTGGTGTGTGCACGGTGCGGAGCGGCATGTGGCGTGTGCACGGGGGAGCAGCACGTGGCGTGTGCA
This sequence comes from Ascaphus truei, assembly GCF_040206685.1. NCBI lineage: Eukaryota > Metazoa > Chordata > Amphibia > Anura > Ascaphidae > Ascaphus > Ascaphus truei. The sequence goes on along the minus strand of NW_027457215.1, from coordinate 153,134 downwards.
CTGGGGGGAGCAGTACGTGGCATGTGCACTGGAGGAGTGGCACGTTGCGTGGCTAGTGGGGAGCGGCCTGGTGTGTGCACGGAGGGAGCGGTACGTGGCGTGTGCACAGGGGGAGCGGCACGTGGCGTGGCTGGTGGGGAGCGGCATGTGGTGTGTGCACGGTGCGGAGCGGCATGTGGCGTGTGCACCGGTGGGGGAGCAGCACATGGCGTGTGCACAAGGGTGGGGGAGCAGCACATGGCGTGTGCACAGGGGTGGGGGAGCAGCACATGGCGTGTGCACGGGGGGGAGCAGCATGTGGCGTGTGCACGGGGGGGAGCAGCGTGTGACTGGTGGGGAGCGGCACGTGGCGTGTGCACGGTGGGGAGCAGCACGTGGCGTGTGCACGAGGGGGAGCAGCGTGTGACTTGTGGGGAGCAGTACGTGGCGTGTGCACAAGGGGGAGCAGCGTGTGACTGGTGGGGAGCGGCACGTGGCGTGTGCACGGTGGGGAGCAGCACGTGGCGTGTGCACGGGGGGGAGCAGCACGTGACGTCCACTGGTCAGTCCCCCGTTTTGCAGCCAGAAGACTGATACATTGCAGCCTTTCCAGCACTGCGGGGGTTACACACGCGTGATGACGCTCCTCTGTAATTATACCTTTCCAGCACTGCGGGAGTTACACACGCGTGATGACGCTCCTCTGTAATTATACCTTTCCAGCACTGCGGGAGTTACACACGCGTGATGACGCACTGCGGGGGTTACACACGGGTGATGACGCACTGCGGGGGTTACACACGCGTGATTACGCACTGCGGGGGTTACACACGCGTGATGACGCACTGCGGGGGTTACACACGCGTGATGACGCACTGCGGGGGTTACACACGCGTGATGACGCACTGCGGGGGTTACACACGCGTGATGACGCACTGCGGGGGTTACACACGCGTGATGACGCACTGCGGGGGTTACACACGCGTGATGACGCACTGCGGGGGTTACACACGCGTGATGACGCACTGCGGGGGTTACACACGCGTGATGACACTCCGGATCATGTTCCTCTGTAATTGTACAATGAGGCCTCTGGGGCCCGGATTTAGGCTGCAGTACCTCAGCACTGACTGCAGATGGAGCTCTAAGAAAGCAAATGGATGGTTCCTAGTCCCGCGCTGTATTGATGGTCTCACCGCTGTCCAATGGCGTAACGCGGCGCGTGGCCCCGAAGAACTGTACTGAATGTGATACATTGTAATGCAAAACCGAGACACTGCTTTACAGCTGGGTCTCTTATTTACTGCACACGTGAAGAAGAGACCCGTGAGGTTTGAGAAAGCTGTACACGTGAAGAAGAGACCCGTGAGGTTTGGGAAAGCTCTGTACACATGAAGAAGAGACCCGTGAGGTTTGGGAAGCTCTGCACATGTGAAGAAGAGACCCGTGAGGTTTGGGAAGCTCTGCACATGTGAAGAAGAGACTTGTGAGGTTTGAGAAAGCTCTGTACACGTGAAGAAGAGACCCGTGAGGTTTGGGAAGCTCTGCACATGTCAAGAAGAGACCCGTGAGGTTTGGGAAGCTCTGCACATGTGAAGAAGAGACCCGTGAGGGTTAGGAAAGCTCTGTACACGTGAAGAAGAGACCTGTGAGGGTTAGGAAAGCTCGGTACATGTGAAGAAGAGACCTGTGAGGTTTGGGAAGCTCTGTACACATGAAGAAGAGACCCGTGAGGTTTGGGAAGCTCTGTACATGTGATGAAAAAGAGACCCAGGGCCTGCTCTGTGTGACCCATGACAAGTCACTTTACCTCCCTGTGCCCCAGGCACCAGAAAATACCCCTTTCACCTCTACTGCTCTCACCCTAAACCTTTACCTTCACTTCCCCTTATGGAACACCCTCACACTGCGTTTACGCCAAACTCCCTCTCTCCACTTTTAAAGCTGCAGACCAAGCAATATCCTACATGTGTGTTTTTAATGAATTAGTTCTGTCCTATGAAAAAATACTTGTAGCATTTAAAAAAAAAAAACACAACTCTGGATGACATTTTTAATGTATTAAGTAACAAGCATTTTGTGTTTCTATAGCAACCATTTACAAAGTCACATCCCCTTCCTCTTCTGAAACAGGCTCTGGCACACCCCTTTTTGAGCCTTGACCTCTCTCTAGCAGTGCACCAATTGTATCCAGTGACTGCCTGGTCACATGATCTTCCCCACAGAACTTTGCATCTTTGGTCCTGTTCTGCTGCACTGACCGCCATTTATTGAAACCCCAAACCGAATCTCCAATCGATCAGAGGTGAATGGATCGATCAGCAACCTGGCTAATTACTTATTGTGTGGCTTGTATTGATGCACATATTAAAGGGGGAAAGATTAAAAAAAAAAAGGCAGCTTGGACTGCTGCTTTAAGACGAACCTTAAAACTCACCTCTTACATTTTGCATTTCATGAGTCTAGTCCAATGTTTCCTAACCGGGGTTCTGTGAAGGTGGGATGGTTCCGCGGCACCCATGGGTTCCGTGAGAGGATGGGATGGTTCTGCGGCACCCATGGGTTCCGTGAGAGGATGGGATGATTCAGCGGCACCAATGGGTTCCGTGAGAGGATGGGATGGTTCCGCGGCACCCATGGGTTCTGTGAGAGGATGGGATGGTTCCGCGGCACCCATGGGTTCTGTGAGAGGATGGGATGGTTCCGCGGCACCCATGGGTTCTGTGAGAGGATGGGATGGTTCTGCGGCACCCATGGGTTCTGTGAGAGGATGGGATGGTTTCGCGGCACCCATGGGATCTGTGAGGATGGGATGGTTCCGCGGCACCCATGGGTTCCGTGAGAGGATCAGAAGGGTGCCACGGGATTTTGCCGATCTTCCAGAGGTGTGTGTGTGTGTATTTTCTGTGACAGTCCAGTTGGTGTGTGTGTTTTCTCTGCCCCCTGTGACCTGTCTGCCACTCTCTGTCCGGTGGTTTCTATGACCCTGTCCTGTTGTGGGGTGCCTCAGCAGCTGAGCACTGTGGTTGGGGAGTACCCCGAGATATAAAAGGTTGGAAACCACTTGCTTAGACTCATGGCTACTGTCCCACACCCACAGTCACTCCTACCAAGCACTGCCATCTACTGTCCCACACCCACAGTCACTCCTACCAAGCACTGCCATCTACTGTCCCACACCCACAGTCACTCCTACCAAGCACTGCCATCTACTGTCCCACACCCACAGTCACTCCTACCAAGCACTGCCATCTACTGTCCCACACCCACAGTCACTCCTACCAAGCACTGCCATCTACTGTCCCACACCCACAGTCACTCCTACCAAGCACTGCCATCTACTGTCCCACACCCACAGTCACTCCTACCAAGCACTGCCATCTACTGTCCCACACCCACAGTCACTCCCACCAAGCACTGCCATCTACTGCCCCACACCCACAGTCACTCCCACCAAGCACTGCCATCTACTGTCCCACACCCACAGTCACTCCCACCAAGCACTGCCATCTACTGTCCCACACCCACAGTCACTCCTACCAAGCACTGCCATCTACTGCCCCACACCCACAGTCACTCCTACCAAGCACTGCCATCTACTGTCCCACACCCACAGTCACTCCTACCAAGCACTGCCATCTACTGTCCCACACCCACAGTCACTCCTACCAAGCACTGCCATCTACTGCCCCACACCCACAGTCACTCCTACCAAGCACTGCCATCTACTGTCCCACACCCACAGTCACTCCTACCAAGCACAGCCATCTACTGTCCCACACCCACAGTAACTCCTACCAAGCACTGCCATCTACTGTCCCACACCCACAGTCACTCCTACCAAGCACTGCCATCTACTGCCCCACACCTACAGTCACTCCTACCGAGCACTGCCATCTACTGCCCCACACCCACAGTCACTCCTACCGAGCACTGCCATCTACTGCCCCACACCCACAGTCACTCCTACCAATCACTGCCATCTACTGCCCCACACCCACAGTCACTCCCACCAAGCACTGCCATCTACTGCCCACACCGACAGTCACTCCCACCAAGCACTGCCATCTACTGTCCCACACCCCCAGTCACTCCTACCAAGCACTGCCATCTACTGTCCCACACCCACAGTCACTCCTACCAAGCACTGCCATCTACTGTCCCACACCCACAGTCACTCCTACCAAGCACTGCCATCTACTGTCCCACACCCACAGTCACTCCTACCAAGCACTGCCATCTACTGCCCCACACCCACAGTCACTCCTACCAAGCACTGCCATCTACTGCCCCACACCCACAGTCACTCCCACCAAGCACTGCCATCTACTGCCCCACACCCACAGTCACTCCCACCAAGCACTGCCATCTACTGTCCCACACCCACAGTCACTCCCACCAAGCACTGCCATCTACTGTCCCACACCCACAGTCACTCCTACCAAGCACTGCCATCTACTGCCCCACACCCACAGTCACTCCTACCAAGCACTGCCATCTACTGTCCCACACCCACAGTCACTCCTACCAAGCACTGCCATCTACTGTCCCACACCCACAGTCACTCCTACCAAGCACTGCCATCTACTGCCCCACACCCACAGTCACTCCTACCAAGCACTGCCATCTACTGTCCCACACCCACAGTCACTCCTACCAAGCACAGCCATCTACTGTCCCACACCCACAGTAACTCCTACCAAGCACTGCCATCTACTGTCCCACACCCACAGTCACTCCTACCAAGCACTGCCATCTACTGCCCCACACCTACAGTCACTCCTACCGAGCACTGCCATCTACTGCCCCACACCCACAGTCACTCCTACCGAGCACTGCCATCTACTGCCCCACACCCACAGTCACTCCTACCAATCACTGCCATCTACTGCCCCACACCCACAGTCACTCCCACCAAGCACTGCCATCTACTGCCCACACCGACAGTCACTCCCACCAAGCACTGCCATCTACTGTCCCACACCCCCAGTCACTCCTACCAAGCACTGCCATCTACTGTCCCACACCCACAGTCACTCCTACCAAGCACTGCCATCTACTGTCCCACACCCACAGTCACTCCTACCAAGCACTGCCATCTACTGTCCCACACCCACAGTCACTCCTACCAAGCACTGCCATCTACTGCCCCACACCCACAGTCACTCCTACCAAGCACTGCCATCTACTGCCCCACACCCACAGTCACTCCCACAAAGCACTGCCATCTACTGCCCCACACCGACAGTCACTCCTACCAAGCACTGCCATCTACTGTCCCACACCCACAGTCACTCCTACCAAGCAATGCCATCTACTGCCCCACACCCACAGTCACTCCTACCAAGCACTGCCATCTACTTTCCCACACCCACAGTCACTCCTACCAAGCACTGCCATCTACTGTCCCACACCCACAGTCACTCCTACCAAGCACTGCCATCTACTGCCCCACACCCACAGTCACTCCTACCAAGCACTGCCATCTACTGTCCCACACCCACAGTCACTCCTACCAAGCACTGCCATCTACTGTCCCACACCCACAGCCACTCCCACCAAGCACTGCCATCTACTGTCCCACACCCACAGTTACTCCCACCAAGCACTGCTATCTACTGTCCCACACCCACAGTAACTCCTACCAAGCACTGCCATCTACTGCCCCACACCCACAGTCACTCCTACCAAGCACTGCCATCTACTGTCCCACACCCACAGTCACTACTACCAAGCACTGCCATCTACTGCCCCACACCCACAGTCACTCCCACCATGCAATGCCATCTACTGTCCCACACCCACAGTCACTCCTACCAAGCACTGCCATCTACTGCCCCACACCCACAGTCACTCCTACCAAGCACTGCCATCTACTGTCCCACACCCACAGTCACTCCTACCAAGCACTGCCATCTACTGTCCCACACCCACAGTCACTCCTACCAAGCACTGCCATCTACTGCCCCACACCCACAGTCACTCCCACCAAGCACTGCTATCTACTGCCCCACACCCACAGTCACTCCTACCAAGCACTGCCATCTACTGTCCCACACCCACAGTCACTCCTACCAAGCACTGCCATCTACTGTCCCACACCCACAGTCACTCCTACCAAGCACTGCCATCTACTGTCCCACACCCACAGTCACTCCTACCAAGCACTGCCATCTACTGTCCCACACCCACAGTCACTCCTACCAAGCACTGCCATCTACTGTCCAAAACCCACAGTCACTCCTACCAAGCACTGCCATCTACTGCCCCACACCCACAGTCACTCCTACCAAGCACTGCCATCTACTGTCCCACACCCACAGTCACTCCTACCAAGCACTGCCATCTACTGTCCCACACCCACAGTCACTCCTACCAAGCACTGCCATCTACTGTCCCACACCCACAGTCACTCTTACCAAGCACTGTCATCTACTGTCCCACACCCACAGTCACTCCTACCAAGCACTGCCATCTACTGTCCCACACCCCCAGTCACTCCTACCAAGCACTGCCATCTACTGTCCCACACCCACAGTCACTCCCACCAAGCACTGCCATCTACTGTCCCACACCCACAGTCACTCCCACCAAGCACTGCCATCTACTGTCCAAAACCCACAGTCACTCCCACCAAGCACTGCCATCTACTGCTCCACACCCACAGTCACTCCTACCAAGCACTGCCATCTACTGTCCCACACCCACAGTCACTCCTACCAAGCACTGCCATCTACTGTCCCACACCCACAGTCACTCCTACCAAGCACTGCCATCTACTGTCCCACACCCACAGTCACTCCTACCAAGCACTGCCATCTACTGTACCACACCCACAGTCACTCCAACCAAGCACTGCCATCTACTGTACCACACCCACAGTCACTCCTACCAAGCACTGCCATCTACTGTCCCACACCCACAGTCACTCTTACCAAGCACTGCCATCTACTGTCCCACACCCACAGTCACTCCTCCCAAGCACTGCCATCTACTGTCCCACACCCCCAGTCACTCCTACCAAGCACTGCCATCTACTGTCCCACACCCACAGTCACTCCCACCAAGCACTGCCATCTACTGCCCCACACCCACAGTCACTCCCACCAAGCACTGCCATCTACTGTCCAAAACCCACAGTCACTCCTACCAAGCACTGCCATCTACTGCCCCACACCCACAGTCACTCCTACCAAGCACTGCCATCTACTGTCCCACACCCACAGTCACTCCCACCAAGCACTGCCATCTACTGTCCCACACCGACAGTCACTCCCACCAAGCACTGCCATCTACTGTCCCACACCCACAGTCACTCCTACCAAGCACTGCCATCTACTGTCCCACACCCACAGTCACTCCTACCAAGCACTGCCATCTACTGTCCCACACCCACAGTCACTCCTACCAAGCACTGCCATCTACTGTCCCACACCCACAGTCACTCCTACCAAGCACTGCCATCTACTGCCCCACACCCACAGTCACTCCTACCAAGCACTGCCATCTACTGCCCCACACCCACAGTCACTCCCACCAAGCACTGCCATCTACTGCCCCACACCGACAGTCACTCCTAACAAGCAATGCCATCTACTGTCCCACACCCACAGTCACTCCTACCAAGCACTGCCATCTACTGCCCCACACCCACAGTCACTTCTACCAAGCACTGCCATCTACTTTCCCACACCCACAGTCACTCCTACCAAGCACTGCCATCTACTGTCCCACACCCACAGTCACTCCTACCAAGCACTGCCATCTACTGCCCCACACCCACAGTCACTCCTACCAAGCACTGCCATCTACTGTCCCACACCCACAGCCACTCCCACCAAGCACTGCCATCTACTGTCCCACACCCACAGTTACTCCCACCAAGCACTGCTATCTACTGTCCCACACCCACAGTAACTCCTACCAAGCACTGCCATCTACTGCCCCACACCCACAGTCACTCCTACCAAGCACTGCCATCTACTGTCCCACACCCACAGTCACTCCTACCAAGCACTGCCATCTACTGCCCCACAACCACAGTCACTCCCACCATGCAATGCCATCTACTGTCCCACACCCACAGTCACTCCTACCAAGCACTGCCATCTACTGCCCCACACCCACAGTCACTCCTACCAAGCACTGCCATCTACTGTCCCACACCCACTGTCACTCCTACCAAGCACTGCCATCTACTGTCCCACACCCACAGTCACTCCTACCAAGCACTGCCATCTACTGCCCCACACCCACAGTCACTCCCACCAAGCACTGCTATCTACTGCCCCACACCCACAGTCACTCCTACCAAGCACTGCCATCTACTGTCCCACACCCACAGTCACTCCTACCAAGCACTGCCATCTACTGTCCCACACCCACAGTCACTCCTACCAAGCACTGCCATCTACTGTCCCACACCCACAGTCACTCCTACCAAGCACTGCCATCTACTGTCCCACACCCACAGTCACTCCTACCAAGCACTGCCATCTACTGTACCACACCCACAGTCACTCCTACCAAGCACTGCCATCTACTGTCCCACACCCACAGTCACTCTTACCAAGCACTGCCATCTACTGTCCCACACCCACAGTCACTCCTACCAAGCACTGCCATCTACTGTCCCACACCCCCAGTCACTCCTACCAAGCACTGCCATCTACTGTTTCACACCCACAGTCACTCCCACCAAGCACTGCCATCTACTGCCCCACACCCACAGTCACTCCCACCAAGCACTGCCATCTACTGTCCAAAACCCACAGTCACTCCTACCAAGCACTGCCATCTACTGCCCCACACCCACAGTCACTCCTACCAAGCACTGCCATCTACTGTCCCACACCCACAGTCACTCCTACCAAGCACTGCCATCTACTGTCCCACACCCACAGTCACTCCTACCAAGCACTGCCATCTACTGTCCCACACCCACAGTCACTCTTACCAAGCACTGCCATCTACTGTCCCACACCCACAGTCACTCCTACCAAGCACTGCCATCTACTGTCCCACACCCCCAGTCACTCCTACCAAGCACTGCCATCTACTGTCCCACAGTCACTCCCACCAAGCACTGCCATCTACTGCCCCACACCCACAGTCACTCCCACCAAGCACTGCCATCTACTGTCCAAAACCCACAGTCACTCCTACCAAGCACTGCCATCTACTGCTCCACACCCACAGTCACTCCTACCAAGCACTGCCATCTACTGTCCCACACCCACAGTCACTCCTACCAAGCACTGCCATCTACTGTCCCACACCCACAGTCACTCCTACCAAGCACTGCCATCTACTGCCCCACACCCACAGTCACTCCTACCAAGCACTGCCATCTACTGTCCCACACCCACAGTCACTCCTACCAAGCACTGCCATCTACTGTCCCACACCCACAGTCACTCCTACCAAGCACTGCCATCTACTGTACCACACCCACAGTCACTCCTACCAAGCACTGCCATCTACTGTACCACACCCACGGTCACTCCTACCAAGCACTGCCATCTACTGTCCCACACCCACAGTCACTCTTACCAAGCACTGCCATCTACTGTCCCACACCCACAGTCACTCCTACCAAGCACTGCCATCTACTGCCCCACACCCACAGTCACTCCCACCAAGCACTGCCATCTACTGTCCAAAACCCACAGTCACTCCTACCAAGCACTGCCATCTACTGCCCCACACCCACAGTCACTCCTACCAAGCACTGCCATCTACTGTCCCACACCCACAGTCACTCCTACCAAGCACTGCCATCTACTGTCCCACACCCACAGTCACTCCCACCAAGCACTGCCATCTACTGCCCCACACCCACAGTCACTCCCACCAAGCACTGCCATCTACTGTCCCACACCCACAGTCACTCCTACCAAGCACTGCCATCTACTGCCCCACACCCACAGTCACTCCTACCAAGCACTGCCATCTACTGTCCCACACCCACTGTCACTCCTACCAAGCACTGCCATCTACTGTCCCACACCCACAGTCACTCCTACCAAGCACTGCCATCTACTGTCCCACACCCACAGTCCCTCCTACCAAGCACTGCCATCTACTGCCCCACACCCACAGTCACTCCTACCAAGCACGAAACGCGTTGGGCCGAATTGTTAGTAAGCAGTTGAGAGTGGCAGAGGATTTGTAAATACTGCGGGAGCCGTTCAGTTCTGAGAGTGGACACTTGGCGATTTCATCTGCCCCTTGTGAGTGTGATTTCTGGATACAGCGTGACGGACACTTCCAGGAGTTACAGGAGAGCCGCCGAGTCGCTCGGTGCGACTCACTTCCGGTCACGGAGCGGAGGAGAGCGCTGGAGGTCTGAAGTCAAGACGTAGCTGTTGCCGGTCACTTCCATTCCAAAACCCCTGCTCATGATCTGTGGCAGTCCTGTAAGTAGCATTCCGGTTCTAACCACCGGATCCCACGTCTGCTACCTCCTCTTTATTGTGTTTAATAAATATATTTTTAGTAATAGTCAGCCTTGCTTGTTATATGTAGTGTTTGTTGTGTCTTGTTAGTCCTGCATGTTTAGTCTATACAATATTGCCCTATGATGTGTTCTCTATGTTTATTTTTTCTTTCATGCATTATGTCAACGGAGTCTGCACACTGAAGATACTTCAGCAGCCATCTGCTAATCTGAGACTCATCCATTGCTGAACATTTCTCCACCTTGGACATATTTGGCGCCGGTCTGTATTGTTTTATACTTGTCTCGTTTACCAACTGTTCCTGGAGTTGGTGTTACCTGGCAGCCTAAGTTTATCACTATTAATATATTATTAATATTTTTTGCATTGTCACATCACATCACCTTATTGTCACTTATTTGATTTTTAGCGCTATATACACCCATTTTTTCTTGCCTCTTTTCTAATGTAAATAAATCTAATTTAGCTAGCCTCTCCTCATAAGTTAGATTGTCCATCCCCTTTATTAATTTGGTGGCTCTTCTCTGCACTCTCTCTAGTTCCATAATGTCTTTTCTTAGGATTGGTGCCAAAAATTGTACTCCATATTCAAGGTGTGGTCTTATTAATGCTTTGTAAAGGGGCATAATTATGTTTACTTCCCTTCCATCCATTGCCCGTTTGATGCAAGATAAGATCTTGTTTGCCTTTGCAGTTACTGCATGACTTTGGGCACTATTGATAAGCCTGCAGTCTACAAGCACTCCTAAATCCTTCTCCATCAAGGATTCCCCCAATATATCTCCATTTATTTTGTAAGGTGCCTGTTTGTTCTTGTTTCCCAAATGCATAACCTTACATTTATCTGTATTAAACCTCATCTGCCATTTACCTGCCCACGTTTCCAGTCTCTCCAAGTCCTTCTGAAGAGAAATTACATCCTGCTCTGATTCTATTACCTTACACAATTTAGTATCAGCAAAGATGGAGACTTTGCTCTCGATCCCAACCTCAAGGTCATTAATAAACAAGTTAAAAAGCAGGGGCCCCAGTACCGATCCCTGAGGTACTTCACTCACAATTTTAGCCCAACCTGAAAGAGTTCCATTTATGACAACCCTCTGTTGTCTGTCCTTTAACCAGTTTTATATATATTATTACTGAGTCCAATTTGCATTATTGTTTACACCAACCTGTTGTGTGAAACCGTATCAAAAGCCTTTGTAAAATCTAAGTAGACCACAACAAATGCATTACCCTGGTCTAAATTCCTACTTACCTCCTCAAAGAAACAAATAAGGTTAGTTTGGCATGATCTATCCTCCATAAATCCATCCTGGCTATTACTAATAATTTTGTTTTCCATTAGGTATTCCTGAATATTATCCTGTATTAAACCTTCAAGTAGTTCCCCCACTATTGAAGTCAGGCTTACAGGTCTGTAATTCCTCACTATTAAAGTCAGGCTTACAGGTCTGTAATTCCCCGCTATTGAAGTCAGGCTTACAGGTCTGTAATTCCCCACTATTGAAGTCAGGCTTACAGGTCTGTAATTCCTCATTATTAAAGTCAGGCTTACAGGTCTGTAATTCCCCGCTATTGAAGTCAGGCTTACAGGTCTGTAATTCCCTGCTATTGAAGTCAGGCTTACAGGTCTGTAATTCCCCGCTATTGAAGTCAGGCTTACAGGTCTGTAATTCCCTGCTATTGAAGTCAGGCTTACAGGTCTGTAATTCCCCGCCATTGAAGTCAGGCTTACAGGTCTGTAATTCCCCGCTATTGAAGTCAGGCTTACAGGTCTGTAATTCCCCGCCATTGAAGTCAGGCTTACAGGATCGCATGTTTCCTAACATGCAGCGTGGGGAGAAAATGGGATTTAACTACATGCCTGACAGGGAATTACTAGGAAAATCCCACATTTCTCCAGTAATGGGTTACATTGTGTGACGGTTCAGGGGATTCCTTCCCCTTCTTTCTCTCCCTCTGTCCCCTCTCTTACCAATCCCCCTGCACTTACCCACTCCTGTCCCGATCCATCTTCCTCTTTCTCTGCCCCATTGCCTCAGCGCATGCCCCGTAAGTCTCGCACACCCGCGTGGTCCCTGAGCCCCTGCGGCAACGCTCCCCGCTCCCAGACACACTCAATGCCCGCTGCCTGTACCTCACCTCCGGTGACGGTCCCTTCCGGTCCTCTGCTTCCCTCCGCTGAGGTGCCCGCGGCGCTCCGCGCGTCTGGTGACGCAGCCTGTGCGCGCGCACCGTCAGCTTACAGAGGCGCACGCACACGCTCCTCTTCTAGGGCCTGTCATTCTCCTGACTCCTCCCATTCCCTGCAGGCTATCTCCCTGTCTGATCCTTCTGTCTCCTCCTCTTCTCTCCCTGACCTATCCTTGTTGTCTCCCACTTCTCTCTCTGTTCCTCCCCTCTCTCCTATTGGTGTGTCTCCCTTTATAATCCCTGTCTGTCTTCTCTATCATCGCTCTGCATAGTTCCTGTTTCCCTGTGTGTGCTGACCTGTGCTATGCTCCCTCTGTGTTCCTGTGTGTACCTGCTCCTGTGTTACTTTGGATTTCCCTGGCTTTGACCCCTGCTTGTCCTGGACAACCATGCTCTCTGTTACCCTTGAACCTTGCTACGAACTCTACTTTGCTGTCCTCTGGAATCCTTGGACCTGGCTTTGAACTTCGACTACTCTGCTCTCTGGACCCCTGGACATTGGCACACGGACACGACCAGTCTTACGTTTAACCCTACAAGACGTTGCAAGTATCATAACCACTTTTCCAACAGGCCCAGCAATGCTATACCACACTCCGGGCTTGCTCCCACTGCTGTGGGTGTGTGGTGTAATTGTGACGATAGCCTCCACAGGTCTATTAATATTACACAAAAATAACTGGGTTGAACTGAACGAGGCTTAAGATATAATAAAGTGATTTTATTCCTTTGGATAGGTGAACACACAAATAATACAGTAACAGACAAGAAGTACACTTACTTAGGGGTTGGGGAATGAGAAGTTAGATGTAGCATTTCTCTTCAGCAATCAGGTAATCATTCAGGTGATATCAGGTTACCATAACAGCAAATGAAGACAAAGGATATATGGGGAACAGCAGTTTATAAACCCTTTGTCCCTCTATCCTTAACCTTAAGTACCTGTGATTGGTTTTCAATTACCTCCAGCCAATCTTTGATGGGGGAACACATTTTAGTACATGCCCCCCTGCTAGCTGGCACAGGCGCAGTAGAACTCTGGGGTCTCATTTCTGTAGCCCCACAGGTGCAAATGGAATGGCAGACAGTCTACCCATCTGGATCTCTGACAGTAAAACCTTTGTTGGAAGGTGATAAATGGGACACTTAAAAACTGCTCTGGTATGAGCCACCCCCGCCCTCAAATAGACAGGGAGGATGATAAAACCCTTTGAACAATACTTAAGTCCTAGACATTGGGGCGCCTCTAGGGCCATCTGCTATCCTGGTATGCAAAGGAGTTTCCTCTGGGTCTTTGTCCATACCTTGGGACACAGTATTAAACATAAAACATAAACGTATTAAAATATCCGGTTCTGTTGGGTCTAGCAGAACCAAACTTCCCAGTTCTCATGGTCGGAACGGGGACACCATATGGTCCAAAAAGCGACTTGCTACGACCTATGGAACCGGAGTTACACAAATGCACAGGACACAGGACTAAAACAACAAGATTCTCCATTAGAATGCATGGAGACCTAATGGCGGCCAATGGGGATTTGCAAAATGGTGCCTGAAAAGGCGGGAAAACTTCACAAAGAGCTATAATCATTAAAGGACTATTAACCCTTGTGCTCCCGGATGGATTCTAGTGTGTGTGTGATGCAGACACTGATTAAACCAGACCTTACAATGGAACGGGAACAGGGGAATACACATGTACATGTCATTACAGGGGTTAAATCACTGTTCTGGGTCTTAGCCCAGTTAACCCTTTGACTCCCGGGTGAGGTCAGGGGATGGCCAAATGGGGTGAAACCCCTTTAATCCCGGGCCACCCCCTTTCTCCCTCTACACCTCCCCTTCTTAATGGGTGACCTGTGGCCCACTGGCCCTAACGGGGAGTGGGGCACTGCCGGCACCATTAATGAACTCAGTCTCAGAGGGATAGTCCTGGCGTGAAAGTCCATCAGCATTGCTGTTTTCACTGCCCTTCTTGTGTTGAATGGTAAATTCAAATTCTTGCAAAGCCAAGCTCCATCTCAGCAGTTTGGCATTTTCCCCTGATACCCTCTGTAGCCAACTCAGGGGATTATGGTCTGTGATGACCGTGAAAGCCCTCCCATAGACATAGGGCTGGAGCTTTTTGAGTGCCCACACAATGGCCAAGCACTCCTTCTCAATGGTGGCATATGCCACCTCCCTGGGGAGCAGTTTGCGACTTAGATACACCACAGGGTGCTCTTGGCCGTGGTCCCCCACCTGGCTCAACACAGCCCCAACACCAAAGTCTGAGGCATCAGTTTGTATGAGAAAATGCTTGGTATAATCTGGGGCAGCCAGTATAGGGGCTCCAGCAAGCGCAGTCTTCAGGGCCTGGAAAGCAGTTTCACAGGCAGGAGACCAGGTAATAAGCACAGGCAGTTGCTTCTTGGTCAGATCAGTCAGGGGTTTGGCCAGGGTGCTGTACTGTGGGACAAATTTCCTATAGTACCCTGCGGTGCCCAAAAATGCCATGACCTGTTTCTTGGTTTTTGGAACAGGCCACTCATCTATGGCTTCTACCTTGGCTGGCTCTCGCTTGAGATGCCCTCCACCCACCCTGTGCCCTAAGTACAGGACTTCTGCCATCCCTACCATACACTTAGTGGGTTTTAAGGTAAGCCCAGCCTCCCTGATCCTATCCAGCACCGCAGCTACATGTCCTATGTGGGATTCCCAGGAATTACTAAAGACAGCAATGTCATCTAAGTAAGCCCTGGCATAGCTCTGCATCCCTTCCAGTAACCTATTGACCAGGCGTTGAAAGGTAGCCGGGGCATTCTTCATCCCAAAATGGCATCACTAAGAACTCATAGAGGCCACATGGAGTGATGAATGCTGACTTCTCCCTAGCCTCCAGGGTCAGTGGGATTTGCCAATAGCCTTTGCTCAAATCCATGGTGGTCAGATACTTTGCCCCCGCGAGTTCATCTAGTAACTCATCCATGCGGGGCATGGGGTAAGCATCTGACACGTCCCAGCATTGAGCAACCGGTAGTCCACACAAAACCTGGTGGTCTTGTCCTTTTTAGGAACTAGGACTACTGGACTTGCCCAAGGGCTCTGGGACGGAGTAATTACCCCTAGGGTCAGCATCTCCTCAATCTCTCTCTCCATACTGGTCTTGACCTCTGCTGACACTCTATAAGCGTGCTTATGCAGAGGCTGCAGGTCCCCTGTGTGCACTGGGTGTTTGGTGAGATGTGTGGTCCCTGGCATGTCAGTGAAGAGGGCGCTATACTGAGCTAGCATGTCCCTGGCTTCTCCCTTCTGCCTAGCACTCAACTGTGCCCCTATCTCTACCTGCTCTACAGTGTTTCCTTGCCTTGCCTCCCCTAGGAGATCAGGCAGAGCATTGCTCGCCGGATCCTCCAGCAGTGGGCTACAAATGGCCAGCACTGCTCCCATACTCGGTGTTCTGTACTCTTTCAACATGTTGATGTGATATGTCTTGTGCCTCTCAGGCGCTACCTGTACAACATAGTTGCACTCATTCACCTTTCGGATAACCGAGTATGGTCCCGACCAGGCAGCCATCAACTTGTTCTCCCGAGTGGGTTTGAGAACAAGCACCTGCTGTCCTGGGATGAATTCCCTGCTACGGGCCTGCTGGTCATACCATCGCTTCTGCTTGGTCTGAGCAGCCCTGGGGTGGTCCTGGGCCACCCCCATGAGCATCTCTAACCGGTCTCTGAGATCTACCACATACTGGATCACTGAAGCATCAGTAGCGGTAGTCTCCCCTTCCCATCCCTCATGGAATAGGTCCAGAGGTCCACGTACCCTGCGGCCATATAGTAGCTCGAAGGGGGAGAAGCCTGTAGATTCCTGCGGTACCTCTCGGTAGGCAAACAGCAAGTGCTGCAGGTGAATCTCCCAGTCTTTCCCCTCCGCCTCTATAAAGGTCCGAAGCATCTGCTTCAGGGTACCGTTAAACCTCTCACATAATCCGTTTGTCTGGGGATGGTAAGGGGTAGTGCGCCGGTGCTGTACACCGCAGGCATCCCAGAGACAATGTAACAGTTCACTCATGAACTGCGACCCCTGATCAGTTAGGATCTCACTAGGGAAACCTACCCTAGCAAAAACGTTCAGCAAAGCTGCTGCCACTGTCTTGGCACTTATGGTGCCCAGCGCTACCGCCTCAGGGTACCGGGTGACAAAATCCACCACCGTGAGGATGTAGCGCTTCCCTGACCTGCTAGGAATCATAAGGGGTCCTATCAGGTCCATCGCTACCTTCTGGAAGGGTTCCCCTATTATCGGTAGGGGTCTCAGGTGTGCCTTCACCCGGTCGCCCGCCTTACCTACTCGCTGGCAGGCATCACAAGAGCGGCAGAAATTGTTCGTATCTCGGGATGCCCCCGGCCAGTAGTAACGCTGTAATAACCGGGCTCGTGTCCTAGTGACCCCCTGATGTCCCGCTAACGGAATAGAGTGAGCTACCCGTAACAATTGCTGTCGGTACCCCTGGGGCACTACTAGCTGTCGCTTACCGGTCAATCCCTTCTCTATCCCCGGGTTCCCTTCTTCTCTGTATAGGAGTCCCTTATACCATAGGCAGCGCTCAGTGCCTTCCCCTGCCTGAGATTCGGACGCCCGAAGTCTCACGCCGGCCAGTGTAGGGTCTGCCTAAACTGGGCTCCTAAGTCTGGCCACCCCCCAGTCATGTCATTGTCAGGGGAAGGGGACAAGGTAAGGGGGAACAGTAAGTCAGCCTGTGGTTGCAACTGATCCTGGCTTACCTCCCCGGGCTCCTCTGTGCCCTCCGCTAACATTGGTCCCAAAGGCTGGGGGACTGGGGAGGCCGCCGCCGGCATTGCCGCGGTCTGGCTCCGGGTAACCGCCGCCACTGCAGCGGGCTGGGGCACACGGTCGTAGGTGCAGGTCATCGGTCCCAGATTATTGCCCAAAAGAATTTCAGCATCCAAACCGGGTAAAACCCCCACCTGCCGCACACCCTTGCCCACCCCCCAATCCAAAAAGATGCGGGCAACCTGCAGGAAACGTGGCTCTCCGTCGGCCACAGTGATCTGCATCCCAGGGCCTGGGAGCAATTCCTCTGGCCGGACCATATCAGGTCGGACCAGGGTCACTGCGGCTCCTGAATCAAGCAAGTCGACTGCTTGCCGGTCACCGACTGTGACCAGGGTAAGATGTTTGCTCCGGCCGTCCGTCTGCTGCAGGTCTGCGCTGAGATGTCCTCCGCTCCTGGCTGTAGGCACCGATGAAACCGGGACAGGGGTGACATGGGACGTCTCGCTGTGAGTTGTTTCCATGACCGGTCCTGGTTCTTGGGTGGAAGCCACCCGTACGCGGGCTACCTGCTTCGCAGCTCGGGTGCGTTGCCCTCGATAGGGTCCATTGGAACGCAGGGGTTCCGGGCAATCTGGTCTGAGGTGACCAGTGCTGTTGCAATTGTAGCACCGGCGCTCATGCCGGAGCTCTCCCGCCTTTGGTGTCCCGCTGCCCGCAGGCGGCTTTTGGGTCCACTGGGGGGTACTCACATCTTTCTTGGCCGGTACCGGCGTGACCGCCGCTTTGGCGGGTGCCTTGGTGGTCATCTGGGAACGGCTGACCACATAGTCATCTGACATCCTCGCCGCCTCGGTGTAGGTCTTGGGCTTTTTATCATACACAAAAGCCCTCACCGCCGGCGGGCACTGCTGCATGAGCTGCTCCTGAAAGATGAGGTCCAGCAGGCGTTGGTAAGTCCTGGCCTCAGAGCCCTCCACCCAGTGCAGCCCGTACAAAGCCATGCGGGTCACATAAGTGACATAGGTCTCCTGAGGGTGCCTCTCCTCCAGGCGGAACTTACCCCGGTAAGCTTCAGGGGTAAAACCGTGCTGAAATAGCAAAAGTTCTTTCAGGTGGTCATAGTCATCAGCATACTCCTCTGTAAGCGCCATCAATGTCTGCTTAGCCAAGCCGGAGAGTAGTGGGTCCAAGCGTGCACCTTGTACCGCCGGCACTGCGTCTCGAAGTTCCTTAAAAACATGTCGATCTGGGGCGTGTCTATGATGTCATCCAGGACAGATGGGTAAAGGGAGAGCTCTGGAGACCCCTCTGTATAATTACCAATTTTATACCTTTTAACCCGGCCAAAAACACCCCAAAAAGCACAGAATCTCTCCCTGAAACCGCAGGGATGGCAAATAGGGGAAAAAATCAACAGCCCCAAGGGGTTGGAAGGTTCTTTACCCCCGCTAAACAATCTGCTGAGACGGGAGGCAGGAGGCAAGATGGCCCCCAGACATCCAGTGCACGAGGCACACAAGGCCTCACTAGCCCGGCGAGCCCCGCTGAGACCCCTCCATCACCAGACGCAAGAATCACAAAGGAGTTTCTCGAGGAGCTACATGCTAAGCTCCAAAGATCATTGGAGGCGAATATTAAAGAGGCAGTGGCTGAGATAAAGCATGACATTCAGGGCCTGCAAGAACGAACCACAACCCTGGAAGCTAGGCTGGATGAAGCCCTCCAACATCAGTCAGAGGCTGACGACGAGATAATTCGCCTGGGACATGAGATTCACTCCCTCCGGGACGGTCTGGAGGACCAAGAGAACCGGGACCGCAGGCAGAACCTGCGGATCCGCGGTATCCCTGAGGCGATAATGCCCTCCCAGCTCAGAGCTTACCTGCAGGACTTTTTCCTCACTATCTCCCCTGATCTCGACCCCCGGGACCTGGAAATAGACAGGGCTCACAGGGCACTGGGTCCGCGCTCAGAAGACCCTAACCGCAAGCGGGACGTGATTGTGCGCCTCCACAGTTTCTCAACTAAGGATAAACTGATTGGTGCCTGCAGGGATAAGGACACGATCACGTTCCAAAATGAGCCATTACAGGTCTACAATGATCTATCCAAGTTAACCGTGGACAGACGGAAGGCAATGCGCCCCCTGACACTCCTACTCAGGGAGAAGGGAATTAAATACAAATGGGGCTTCCCCTTTAAGCTGACCATCTCCCACAAAGGAAAATTCCTGACCATCCGGCAGCCAGAAGAAATGGAACCTCTGGCTAAAACCCTGGGCCTCCCCGCGGAACCCTTCCGCCACACTCACCAGCCTGCCAACAGGCCCCGGGAAAGGGAGGACCACCCGGTTAGAGCATCTGAAAGGATCGCGGAGCAGAGGCAGTCCAGGGAGCGTTGACGGGTGTCCCCTGCACACAGAGATGCCCTCCCGGGGGAGATTTCCACCGCCTTCCCTAACACCACCTAAGATGGCGCCGCGAGGGTCCCCCGTGCAGGAAACACTATACGAAGCACTCACCGCTCAACAGAGGCTCCCAGCAGCAACCGGAGGAGCGACCGGATCCATCCCCCCTGACACCATGAAGGCACCACCTGCGGCAGCACTGGAGCTCGATGAGGTGGGCCCACCTCGTGCGCACCGGATTCCCCCAAGATGGCGCCCGGTGAGTCTTCATTCCGCTGCGGAACACCACGAGGCATCCTGGGCGAGATCGTGACGACGCCGACATCATCACCGTGCGCGACCCCCGACCTTCAGACTTCACTCCCCGCATCACGTGGCCCTGACCGGATGTCCCACACTAGAGGCGTCACACGCACAGCACCAGCGGAGGCCACGCAACAGCCCGGTTCCCGGATGAAGTGCCGGTGCCCCCCCTCGGCCGAGGGGGGGTCAGAGGGTCTCGCTGGCGGTCCAACCCTTGACGATCCCAGGGGACCATGATTTCCCCCCTCCGCGGAGGGGAGGACGGCACAGGATATCCCGGTCGCCCCCAGCTATGCGGTGTCCACGGACGGAGGGTCTGTAGCACTGTTCCCCCCATGTTACCCCTGGTTACTGTTATTATATACCCCATCACCCCCAGTTTGGCAACAGGCTTTAATCACCACTGCGTCCACGTCCTCCCAGTTAGAAGGACCCATAAAGAACTCACAGGGCATCCCTCTACCCCCCCCTCCCCCCCCCTCCCCCCCCCTCCCCCCCTCCTCCACCTCCCTCCCCCCCTCCTCCACCTCCCCCCCTTTTCCCCCACCTCCCCCCCCTTTCCCCCTGCCCCATACCCTCCCTCTCAACCCCTCCCCCAGCCCACCAGCCCCCTCAAGAGAGGATGCGGGTATCCCAGCTACAACCCAGTGACAATTACAAGTGAATCAGGACAGGAAGATCACACTTTGACACAAAAGGTTGCACTAACCCGGCATTATGGACACTGCTAGATGCCTACAGTAATGTATGTTCTCTCTGCATAAAGGTTTTGGGGGCATCGGTCGAGGTGGCCCCTCCCCCGGTCCCCCCCCTACCCCCACTTGCTCGCCCCACCCCCCCCTGCGAGGTAACCCCAAACCCTCCCTACCCCTCCCCAACACCCCTTTCCGCCATCCGCCCCCCCCCCGACCCCCGACCACCTACACCTCAGTCCTACCATACCTCGGCAGGTATCTCAGGCCTAGCCCACCGCTTCCCTCTTGGGAGGACCTGAAGGGCGTATTGCCCCCATAGCACTGCAGCAAACTGACACATATCGAGAGGGTGGGAGAATGTGGGAGGTACGGAGGGTTCACAGATTGAGGTTACCCTCACCCCCCGCCCTCTCCCCCTCCCCCCCTCCCCCAGTATCCCAGGTTCCCCCCCACCCCCCCGCCTCACCCACCTCCTCCCCCCCTACCCGCCCCCCCCGACCACGCAAACCCACCCCCGCCCCCCCCTCCCCCACCCCCCCTACATCCACCCTTATCCCTTCCAGCCCCCACCGGGCGGAACCGCTTACCTCTGACCCAGATCAGCCGAACACGCTTACGACAGAGGGCCTATCAAGAGCTGCACCCAGATTCCCCACACGAGGGTACAGGACGCTTGGGTCATAGGGAAGGTCTGTTGTCAGGATTGCTCAATATACACTATGTTTACTGTCTAAGGTCGAAAGTACAAGCCTGTACCGCCCCCTATCCCCCCCCCGTCCTATATCCCTTCCCCAGCCACCCCCCCCGATCCCCAAACCCTCTTCCCGCCCCCCCCCCTCCCCCTACTCTTCCCCCCCTCTCCCCCCCCACCCTTCCCCGGCCCCCCCCCTCCCCCCTACCCTTCCCCGCTCTAGGACCTGCACCCTAGCCCCCCCCCCCCAGTCCCCCCGGACTGATCCACTCTACCTTGAATCTGACTGGTTAAGCATGCTCTCGAATGCGGACCCAACAGGCGTAGTTCCCGGGTTCACCACATGAGGCCGCTCAACGCAGGTGTTATAGCAAATGTATAAGGTGAATACTGCTATATATGATTCATGTATACTGCTAAGGGTTCAATGTACCATCTATGTTATACAGTAATGAACAGTAATGACTCAGTGTTTAAGCCTGTACCCCTCCCTACCCCCTATCCCCGCCCCCCCCCTCCCCCTCCACCCACCCCCACCCCGGCGTTCTTGAGCAGGAGCAGCTTTGCGACCGTCGGCTACCCGAGGAGAATGGAGATATGTCTCTTGATGTCCCACATATGCTCCACCCCCCCTGCTCCCTCCCTCTCACCATACCCTTCTCTTTCCCAAGACCTACCCCCTCTTCCCCCTTCACCCACCCCCACACCCCCACACCTCCCCTCCCCCACACCTACTGAACAGGGACCCCCCCCGTATACCCCCTCCCCCTCCCCCCTCCCTCCAGCTACTAAGCACCGCAGACAGATAACATTGCCAGACAACAGGTCCCACCAACCGAGAGCCCAAAAGGAGATCTCATCCCCTCCCCCCCTCCCCTCCCCCACACCCCCCTCCCTCCCCATGCTCCCCCTTCATCACCCCCTCCCTCCTTGTCCCCCCCTCTTCCCCCCCCGCCCTTTCGAGCAATCATTCCCACAGCGACCTTTAACGTCCCCAACCCCTCACCTCCTGACCCAGTTACCCCTCCCTCGCCCACGCCCGCCCACATACGGCTAGGTGGAGCAAAAAGCCCTGCGGGCCTGACATCCCACCGAATGAGCCAACCCGGCGAGGCAGAGGCCGGTTGAAGTCACAGAATCTTCTGGGTCTCCACCCGACCCGCCTTCACTGGAGAGCGTTCTCGGACCCGCCCCCAAGGGTCTTATACCCCACTAACCGGTTCTTTCTCTAAGACCGGTCAAACACTTTTAGACCCCATTAGGGTCGATTTTCCTCCCCTTTTCCAACCGCTGCTACTGTCCCAGCGGCCCCACTCCCGACCCCTCATCCCCTCGCCCATTCTGACTGCTCCCCCTAGCACTAGTCCAGCGATAACACAAGCGGTCTTCGCTGAGAGATAACAATGTCTCACCAAAAAGCCCTGAAAATTATCTCCCTCAACGTGAAGGGACTCCACAATAATAGAAAGCGACGCCTGGCCCTCCAGGAGATAAAGAAAACAGGAGGGGACGTTGTTTTCCTCCAGGAGACGCACTTCACGTCACAAGAGCTGCCTAAAATATTCCAGCATGCATTCCCGATGAGTTATTTCTCATCTTTCAGCAGCAAGCGTAGAAGGGTTGCCATTCTGTTCCGACAGGGCACCCCATTTAATTTAACAAAAATTCAGGCAGATCCAGAGGGGAGATTTATTGTAGTCTATGGCTCACTATCCGGCACGTCAATCGCCCTTATTAACCTATACGCCCCAAACGAAAACCAGACTGAATTTCTTAAAAAGGTTCTGGAAGAAATTGACCCACAATACCTATCCTCAATACTCATTGCAGGGGATTTAAATATGGCTCTCAACCCAAAGGAAGACAAATCGAGCCAACCAGGGCGACAACACTCCACTCAGTCACAAAGACTGGGGAAAAAATTTAAGGATATTATGAGAGACTTTTCTCTGGTAGACATTTGGAGAACACAGCATCAGGGACAGAGAGATTACACTTTTTACTCGGCGCCCCACCAGTCTTACTCCCGTATTGACTACTTCCTTGCTTCCAAGAACGTACTAGAGGCTACCACTGATACAGATATCGGCCCAATTACATGGTCAGATCATGCTCCCATCACCATGACCCTGTCCATCCCCTTCGGGAAAACTATTTCGTACTGCTGGAAATGAAACGATTCCTTACTGAACCACTCCGGGACAGTGCTGAAACTCAAAAAATCCCTTAAGGAATACTTCAGAATAAACACAGGCTCCGTAGCCTCTCCAGCAAGCCTGTGGGAAGCCCATAAGGCGACAATTCGAGGAAATCTTATCTCGATTGCCTCCCACCGGAAGAAAACCAAACTCAGATTATCTAAAGAGCTCACAGACAAAATAATCGATCTAGAGCAAAAGCCTAAAAATAACCCCTCCCGGAGAATTTATAAACAGTTGACAACTGCTCGAAACGATCTAAGGATCACCCAATTAGAAGATGTAGAAAAAGCTCTTAGATGGACGGGTCAGAGGTATTACGATAAAGGGAACAAGGCCGATAGACTTCTTGCCAGCAAGTTACGAGGCATACAGAAAAGATCGCAAATCACGGCGATCAGGAATAACTCTGGTGAACTCCAATATAACGGAAAAAAAATAGCAGAGGAATTCACCAAATTCTACACTAAATTGTATAACCTAAGAACCCACTCTGCTAACTTTAAAGAGGCGGATACGGCTTTAGCAGCCGGTTACCTATCCGAGTGCGACCTCCCTTCATTAACAGAAGAGGAGAATACTTACCTAAACGCGAAAATAACGATAGACGAATTGGAAATGGCCGTGAGAGCCTCAAAAAATTCTAAGGCGCCGGGCCCCGATGGCTTCACAAATGCATACTACAAAAAATTCTTCCCCATTCTATCCAAACATCTATTAAGTTTGTTCAACTCATTCCTTGAAGGGAGTCCTATCCCGTCCACAATGTCGTCCGCAAATTTGGCAATAATACATAAAGACGGGAAGGACCCCACCCAATGCGGAAGTTACAGACCAATTTCATTGCTGAACAACGACCTTAAACTATATAGTAAAATTTTGGCGAACAGACTTAATCCCATCCTCCCGAGATTAATACACAAGGACCAGGTCGGGTTTGTCCTGGGCCGACAGGCCTCAGACAATACACGTAAAATAATTAACTTAGTAGATCATGCCCACCTTTCAGGCTCAAAGGCAATGTTGCTGAGCCTTGACGCAGAGAAGGCATTCGACAGGATTGATTGGCTATTCCTAAACCAAACATTGATTAAATTCGGCTTCAGAGACTCGTTCCTAAAGGGCGTTCAAGCACTTTACCAGAACCCCTCAGCCTCGGTACGCCTCTCGGGCGGAGGATCTGAACGATTCCTAATCCAGAACGGTACCCGGCAGGGATGCCCCCTCTCTCCCCTTCTCTTCGCCCTCACGATTGAACCTCTGGCGTCTAAAATAAGACAGAACCCGAATATCCAGGGAATCCCGATTGATAAAATCGATGGGGGAACACATTTTAGTACATGCCCCCCTGCTAGCTGGCACAGGCGCAGTAGAACTCTGGGGTCTCATTTCTGTAGCCCCACAAGTGCAAATGGAATGCCAGCCAGTCTACCCATCTGGATCTCTGACAGTAAAACCTTTGTTGGAAGGTGATAAATAGGACACTTAAAAACTGCTCTGGTATGAGCCTCCCCCGCCCTCAAATAGACAGGGAGGATGATAAAACCCTTTGAACAATACTTAAGTCCTAGACATTGGGGCGCCTCTAGGGCCATCTGCTATCCTGGTATGCAAAGGAGTTTCCTCTGGGTCTTTGTCCATACCTTGGGACACAGTATTAAACATAAAACATAAACGTATTAAAATATCCGGTTCTGTTGGGTCTAGCAGAACCAAACTTCCCAGTTCGCAAGGCCGGAACGGGGACACCATATGGTCCAAAAAGCGACTTGCTACGACCTATGGAACCGGAGTTACACAAATGCACATTAAATAATTTTTCATTTTAATACAAAAATCTCTGCTAAAAAAGAAATCTCAGCTTTTCACTAAATCCCCATTGAAAACAACGGGCTTCTCCGCCATAGACTTTCAATGGTAAATTGCCGTCATTGAGGTCAATGGGGTTTCTCCGCCATTGAGGTCTATGGGAAAAGTCCCGAACCTTCAAGAGGGTCCATACTCCGTCGGGTTGGTCCAGGAGGGTCAAGGATGGTTCTGCAGTGATGCCGGAGCAGTGACTGCAGATACCCCAAACCTTGATCCGCTGGGCCCTCCGGAACCAGAGATATGGAGTACCAAAATACAGCATTTCACACTTAGTCATTTTTCTGAGCCGTTTCTGCCGCCGCCGGCAAAGCCTATGGCGCGACCCGTTCTTCTCAGTTTGACACTTATCGGGGGTCCAGGATTTGGGGACCCGGTTGTGGTCGAGTTGGGGGGAAGCCTAGGAACTAGGGGCAAAAAGAATTTTATTCCTAGGGGCCCTAGAACTGTTTATTCCCACGCCACTTGACGTTGACCTTGACTTGTAAGTGATCAAAGCTCTTCTATTGAAAATGTATCCGCTTTGCGGTTTGCTGTCTGGACGGCAGCCAACTTGTTCTTCGAAAGTTACCTCGAGGAACCTCCATTGAAGTCGATGGGCCCATTGACTTTCAATGGGAAACCGCCGCTCTCCCTCTCGGACGCCACCTGCTGGTCTTTACAGGAAACAGAACTAAAACAACAAGATTCTCCATTAGAATGCATGGAGCCCTAATTGCGGCCAATGGGGATCTGCAAAATGGTGCCTGAAAAGGCGGGAAAACTTCACAAAGAGCTATAATCATTAAAGGACTATTAACCCTTGTGCTCCCAGATGGATTCTAGTGTGTGATGCAGACACTGATTAAACCAGACCTTACAATGGAACAGGGAAACAGGGGAATACACATGTACATGTCATTACAGGGGTTAAATCACTGTTCTGGGTCTTAGCCCAGTTAACCCTTTGACTCCCGGGTGAGGTCAGGGGATGGCCAAATGGGGTGTAACCCCTTTAATCACGGGCCACCCCCTTTCTCCCTCTACAGTAATACCGTTCCCACCTCAGTATTGGGGTCTTGCCAGGTCTGCGGGCATACAGGCGTGACACATTGATACATAGTTACGCAGATACATCATCACATAGATACATCATTAGATACTGTTGAGATACAGAGTTACATAGATACTCACTTTTAAGGGTTTACACTCTTCTGCTCCTCCTTACATCTCAGCCCTAATTTCTCGCTATGCACCATCCCGACTCTTGCGGTCTTCTCAAGAATGTCTTCTTTCTACCCCCTTTGTATCTAAAGCCCTCTCCCGCCTTAAACCTTTCTCACTGACTGCCCCACACCTCTGGAATGCCCTTCCCCTCAATATCCAACTAGCACCCTCTCTATCCACCTTTAAGACCCACCTTAAACCACACCTGCTTAATGAAGCATACGAGTAGCACCGTGGCTGATACTATACACCCGATACATAAAGCTTGGCCCCCTCAGACGCCCTTTCCAGAATGCCCTCCTACTGCCTCTGCACGTTCTTCCTACCAATTAGATTGTAAGCTCTTCGGAGCAGGGACTCCTCTTCCTAAATGTACTTTTATGTCTGAAGCACTTATTCCCATGATCTGTTATTTATATGCGTAACGCTTGCGCTCACCACGAACAAGGCGAGACCCCGGTACTGAGGTGGGAAAGTATAGAACTGCGCACCCACCTCAGCGGAGGCACGCCTGGAGGGTGGATAGATAAGATTGCCGGGTCTGGGTTGGAGAGAGGGGGTTAGCCCTGATACTTGCCGAGGTCATAAGTAGATGCCAGGAGAATGGTCAGAGTCTGAAGTGCCGTGGTCTAGGATTGGAGCCAGTAGAGAAGTAGATAGTCCGTTTGCCGTGGTCAGGGATGGAGAAGAGCGGAAGGTCTGAGATAAGCTGAGGTCGGAAATCCAGAGAATGGTCCAAAGTCTAGCCGGGTCGGTACACAGGGAGGCAAGCAGCAACAAGGTTAGTACACAGACAGGAGGAAGGCAGGAATAGAGCTGTGGGAACACAAGGCGGCCAATAACCATGCTCAGCCAAAGAGGAAGTGACAGAGCTGAGCATATATAGCAACAGGAGTCCAATGAGAGAAAGGGGTGGAGCGGAGGAGCGGCCTCTGCGGAGGCAGGGATAGGCTGAGAGAGGCAGGGATAGGCTGTGAGAGGCAGGGATAGGCTGAGAGAGGCAGGGATAGGCTGTGAGAGGCAGGGATAGGCTGAGAGAGGCAGGGATAGGCTGAGAGAAGCAGGAGACAGGTGAGGGAGATATTACAGTTCATGCGCAGCTGGGGAGTGGTGCACGCGCGTCACCTGTGCGCGCCGAACGGGGCGGCACAAGTGGAGGGGCGGAGTCAAGCTCCGTGGGAACCTTGAAAGCCCTCCGTGGGCGCGCGTGCTCTGTAAGGTGTGCGGGAGGCTGTAGCGCAGGGGGCAAGGAGGAAGCGCGCCGCGGGGGATGCGCTCGCCGATCTCTTGCAACGGGATGCTGTGCAGCAGGCGGTAAGGAGGGAACACGCCACAGGGGACATGTTCCCTGATTCCAAACAATATGATTGTCACATGTATGACTGCTTGGAAGCGCTATGTACATAAATGGCGCTATATGAATAAAGACATACATACAGATACATCGTTACATGATTACATCGTTACATAGAAACACCGGTACATTGTTACATAGGTACAGTGTTACACGATTACATAGATACATCGGTACATTGTTACATAGGTACAGTGTTACACGATTACATAGATACATCGGTACATTGTTACATAGGTACAGTGTTACACGATTACATAGATACATCGGTACATGTTACATAGGTACAGTGTTACTCGATTACATAGATACATCGGTACATTGTTACATAGGTACAGTGTTACACGATTACATAGATACATCGGTACATTGTTACATAGGTACAGTGTTACACGATTACATAGACACATCGGTACATTGTTACATAGGTACAGTGTTACACGATTACATAGATACATCGGTACAGTGTTACACGATTACATAGATACATCGGTACATTGTTACACGATTACATAGATACACCGGTACATGTTACATAGGTACAGTGTTACACGATTACATAGATACATCGGTACATTGTTACATAGGTACAGTGTTACACGATTACATAGATACACCGGTACATGTTACATAGGTACAGTGTTACACGATTACATAGATACATCGGTACATTGTTACATAGGTACAGTGTTACACGATTACATAGATACATCGGTACATTGTTACATAGGTACAGTGTTACACGATTACATAGATACATCGGTACATTGTTACATAGGTACAGTGTTACACGATTACATAGATACATCGGTACATTGTTACATAGGTACAGTGTTACACGATTACATAGATACATCGGTACATGTTACATAGGTACAGTGTTACACGATTACATAGATACATCGGTACATTGTTACATAGGTACAGTGTTACACGATTACATAGAAACACCGGCACATGTTACATAGGTACAGTGTTACACGATTACATAGATACACCGGTACATGTTACATAGGTACAGTGTTACACGATTACATAGATACATCGGTACATTGTTACATAGGTACAGTGTTACACGATTACATAGATACATCGGTACATTGTTACATAGGTACAGTGTTACATAGGTACAGTGTTACACGATTACATAGATACATCGGTACATTGTTACATAGGTACAGTGTTACACGATTACATAGATACATCGGTACATGTTACATAGGTACAGTGTTACACGATTACATAGATACATCGGTACATGTTACATAGGTACAGTGTTACACGATTACATAGATACATCGGTACATGTTACATAGGTACAGTGTTACACGATTACATAGATACACCGGTACATTGTTACATAGGTACAGTGTTACACGATTACATAGATACATCGGTACATGTTACATAGGTACAGTGTTACACGATTACATAGATACACCGGTACATGTTACATAGGTACAGTGTTACACGATTACATAGATACATCGGTACATTGTTACATAGGTACAGTGTTACACGATTACATAGATACACCGGTACATGTTACATAGGTACAGTGTTACACGATTACATAGATACATCGGTACATTGTTACATAGGTACAGTGTTACACGATTACATAGATACATCGGTACATTGTTACATAGGTACAGTGTTACACGATTACATAGATACACCGGTACATGTTACATAGGTACAGTGTTACACGATTACATAGATACACCGGTACATGTTACATAGGTACAGTGTTACACGAGTACATAGATACACCGGTACATGTTACATAGGTACAGTGTTACACGATTACATAGATACACCGGTACATGTTACATAGGTACAGTGTTACACGATTACATAGATACATCGGTACATGTTACATAGGTACAGTATTACACGATTACATAGATACATCGGTACATTGTTACATAGGTACAGTGTTACACGATTACATAGATACACCGGTACATGTTACATAGGTACAGTGTTACACGATTACATAGATACACCGGTACATGTTACATAGGTACAGTGTTACACGAATACATAGATACACCGGTACATGTTACATAGGTACAGTGTTACACGATTACATAGATACACCGGTACATGTTACATAGGTACAGTGTTACACGATTACATAGATACACCGGTACATGTTACATAGGTACAGTGTTACACGATTACATAGATACATCGGTACATGTTACATAGGTACAGTGTTACACGATTACATAGATACATCGGTACATGTTACATAGGTACAGTGTTACACGATTACATAGATACACCGGTACATGTTACATAGGTACAGTGTTACACGATTACATAGATACATCGGTACATGTTACATAGGTACAGTGTTAAACCATTACATAGATACATCGGTACATGTTACATAGGTACAGTGTTACACGATTACATAGATACACCGGTACATGTTACATAGGTACAGTGTTACACGATTACATAGATACATTGGTACATTGTTACATAGGTACAGTGTTACACGATTACATAGATACATCGGTACATGTTACATAGGTACAGTGTTACACGATTACATAGATACATCGGTACATGTTACATAGGTACAGTGTTACACGATTACATAGATACATCGGTACATGTTACATAGGTACAGTGTTACACGATTACATAGATACACCGGTACATGTTACATAGGTACAGTGTTACACGATTACATAGATACACCGGTACATGTTACATAGGTACAGTGTTACACGATTACATAGAAACACCGGTACATGTTACATAGGTACAGTGTTACACGATTACATAGATACACCGGTACATGTTACATAGGTACAGTGTTACACGATTACATAGATACACCGGTACATGTTACATAGGTACAGTGTTACACGATTACATAGATACACCGGTACATTGTTACATAGGTACAGTGTTACACGATTACATAGATACATTGGTACATTGTTACATAGGTACAGTGTTACACGATTACATAGATACACCGGTACATTGTTACATAGGTACAGTGTTACACGATTACATAGATACATCGGTACATGTTACATAGGTACAGTGTTACACGATTACATAGATACACCGGTACATGTTACATAGGTACAGTGTTACACGATTACATAGATACATCGGTACATGTTACATAGGTACAGTGTTACACGATTACATAGATACATCGGTACATTGTTACATAGGTACAGTGTTACACGATTACATAGATACACCGGTACATGTTACATAGGTACAGTGTTACACGATTACATAGATACACCGGTACATGTTACATAGGTACAGTGTTACACGAATACATAGATACACCGGTACATGTTACATAGGTACAGTGTTACACGATTACATAGATACACCGGTACATGTTACATAGGTACAGTGTTACACGATTACATAGATACACCGGTACATGTTACATAGGTACAGTGTTACACGATTACATAGATACACCGGTACATGTTACATAGGTACAGTGTTACACGATTACATAGATACATCGGTACATGTTACATAGGTACAGTGTTACACGATTACATAGATACATCGGTACATGTTACATAGGTACAGTGTTACACGATTACATAGATACACCGGTACATGTTACATAGGTACAGTGTTACACGATTACATAGATACATCGGTACATGTTACATAGGTACAGTGTTAAACCATTACATAGATACATCGGTACATGTTACATAGGTACAGTGTTACACGATTACATAGATACACCGGTACATGTTACATAGGTACAGTGTTACACGATTACATAGATACATTGGTACATTGTTACATAGGTACAGTGTTACACGATTACATAGATACATCGGTACATGTTACATAGGTACAGTGTTACACGATTACATAGATACATCGGTACATGTTACATAGGTACAGTGTTACACGATTACATAGATACACCGGTACATGTTACATAGGTACAGTGTTACACGATTACATAGATACACCGGTACATGTTACATAGGTACAGTGTTACACGATTACATAGATACACCGGTACATGTTACATAGGTACAGTGTTACACGATTACATAGATACATCGGTACATGTTACATAGGTACAGTGTTACACGATTACATAGATACACCGGTACATGTTACATAGGTACAGTGTTACACGATTACATAGATACACCGGTACATTGTTACATAGGTACAGTGTTACACGATTACATAGATACATTGGTACATTGTTACATAGGTACAGTGTTACACGATTACATAGATACACCGGTACATTGTTACATAGGTACAGTGTTACACGATTACATAGATACATCGGTACATGTTACATAGGTACAGTGTTACACGATTACATAGATACACCGGTACATGTTACATAGGTACAGTGTTACACGATTACATAGATACACCGGTACATGTTACATAGGTACAGTGTTACACGATTACATAGATACACCGGTACATTGTTACATAGGTACAGTGTTACACGATTACATAGATACATTGGTACATTGTTACATAGGTACAGTGTTACACGATTACATAGATACACCGGTACATTGTTACATAGGTACAGTGTTACACGATTACATAGATACACCGGTACATGTTACATAGGTACAGTGTTACACGATTACATAGATACATTGGTACATTGTTACATAGGTACAGTGTTACACGATTACATAGATACATCGGTACATGTTACATAGGTACAGTGTTACACGTTTACATAGATACATCGGTACATTCTTACATAGGTACAGTGTTACACGATTACATAGATACACCGGTACATTGTTACATAGGTACAGTGTTACACGATTACATAGATACACCGGTACATTGTTACATAGGTACAGTGTTACACGATTACATAGATACATCGGTACATTGTTACATAGGTACAGTGTTACACGATTACATAGATACACCGGTACATTGTTACATAGGTACAATGTTACACGATTACATAGATACACCGGTACATGTTACATAGGTACAGTGTTACACGATTACATAGATACACCGGTACATGTTACATAGGTACAGTGTTACACGATTACATCGTTACATAGATACATCGGTACATTGTTACATAGGTACAGTGTTACACGATTACATAGATACACCGGTACATTGTTACATAGGTACAGTGTTACACGATTACATAGATACACCGGTACATTGTTTACATAGGTACAGTGTTACACGATTACATAGATACATCGGTACATTGTTACATAGGTACAGTGTTACACGATTACATCGTTACATAGATACATCGGTACATTGTTTACATAGGTACAGTGTTACACGATTACATAGATACATCGGACACGATTACATAGATACACCGGTACATGTTACATAGGTACAGTGTTACACGATTACATAGGTACAGTGTTACACGATTACATAGATACACCGGTACATGTTACATTGATGCATTGTTACATGTTGTGTATGTCAGGTTAATATGTAAGGAAAGTACATATTTTCTAACTAGTTCTATGACGTAAAATCAGTCGGAACACGCAGTGATTTCTAGCACTGGAAGGGGATTTATGGAATAGCACAATTTAGTAAACATGGCCCCTTGTGCTGCGAGCGCACAGTCCTCTCCTCTGATTGTATTTTGGGGCGTATCTGCCTGATTTTCAGACTGAGAGCAGATAAGTGAGTCCCCGTGTCTGCCCTCACCTGATATTTACCTGTACATACAGTGTGCTAGTCCGCAGGCCCTGCTGGTACCCGAGAGCCTTGGGACAGGCCTTGTTTAGTTCCCAGAGGTGATGGCTCTCAGGATCTCTCTCCATTACACACAGTAAATTGACACTTTGTGCTGCAGCGGGTTTTACAGTCCATGAAAGGCTGGAGTGCGATGGAGATGAGATGCATTGTGACAGATGGTGGCTGAGCCAGGCCGTGTCTGTATTACACCAGATAGACACCCCATTAGCATGGAGGCCCCATAATGGGCAGTGAATCACCGCGGTAATAGAGATGCCACGCGGAGTACTTGGGAAGCCCCATTGAATTCCATTAGAGACGTGTTTTTAAATCAGTCATCTCTTTGTGAATATGCTGCAATGTAACTCCTGCCCCTTCCTCTCACTTACACAGTGAACTCATATTCCAAATCATTAATCTGACTTACCGGTCAATTATTACCTGGAGGACGATGCCACGATGAGGGGGGCGGGGGGGGGGGGGAGTCCTGTGTGTAACATGTCTGTGCTGCTCTCTGGGGAACGTCCAGCTAACGGTCGTGTATGTGTATTATATGCAGTGCACTGTGTTTTATATGTAGAGCATTGTGTGTGTATTATATGCAGAGCATTGTGTATGTGTATTATATGCAGAGCATTGTGTGTGTATTATATGCAGAGCATTGTTTGTATTATAAAAAGAGCATTGTGTATGTGTATTATACTCAAAACATTGTGTGTGTATTGTACGCAAAGCACTTTGCGTGTGTATTATATGCAGAGCATTGTGTATTACATGCAGTGCGTTGTGTATGTGTATTATATGCAGTGCATTGTGTATGTGTATTATATGCAGGGCATTGTGTATTATATGCAGAACATTGTGTGTGTATTATATGTAGAGCACTGTGTGTGTATTATACGCAGAGCACTGTGTGTGTGTATTATATGTAGAGCACTGTGTGTCTATTATATGCAGAGCATTGTGTATGTGTATTATATGCAGAGCATTGTGTGTGTATTATACGCAGAGCACTGTGTGTGTGTATTATACGCAGAGCACTGTGTGTGTATTATACGCAAAGCAGATTGTGTGTGTATTATATGCAGAGCACTGTGTGTGTGTATTATACGCAGAGCACTGTGTGTGTGTATTATAGGCAGAGCACTGTGTGTATTATATGCAGAGCATTGTGAATGTGTATTTTATGCAGAGCATTGTGTGTATTATATGCAGAGCATTGTGTATGTGTATTATATGCAGAGCATTGTGTATTATATGCAGGGCTTTGTGTATTATATGCAGGGCATTGTATATTCTATGCAAAGCACCGTGTGTATTATATGGAGAGCATTGTGTATTCTATGCAGAGCACTGTGTATTATATGCAGGGCATTGTGTATTATATGCAGAGCATTGTGTATTCTATGCAGAGCATTGTGTGTGTATTATATGCAGAGCACTGTGTATGTGTATTATATGCAGAGCACTGTGTATGTGTATTCTATGCAGAGCAGTGTGTATTATATGCAGAGGAGTGTGTATTATATGCAGAGCAGTGTGTATTATATGCAGAGCTGTGTGTATTCTATGCAGAGCAGTGTGTATTCTATGCAGAGCAGTGTGTATTCTATGCAGAGCAGTGTGTATTATATGCAGAGCAGTGTGTATTATATGGAGAGCATTGTGTATTCTATGCAGAGCAGTGTGTATTCTATGCAGAGCAGTGTGTATTATATGCAGAGCAGTGTGTATTATATGGAGAGCAGTGTGTATTCTATGCAGAGCAGTGTGTATTCTATGCAGAGCAGTGTGTATTCTATGCAGAGCAGTGTGTATTATATGCAGAGCAGTGTGTATTATATGGAGAGCATTGTGTATTCTATGCAGAGCAGTGTGTATTCTATGCAGAGCAGTGTGTATTATATGCAGAGCAGTGTGTATTATATGGAGAGCAGTGTGTATTCTATGCAGAGCACTGTATATTCCAGCCCCAGAGTGTTTATGTGATAGCATTGCTTAGTAGATATGAGCTTGTATCACTGCCCAGTATGTAGAGAGGAGGCGCGCGGTCTTAATCCGCAAAATGTAATGTAATGTGCCTCAGAACCCGACGTTTCGGCCGCGCACTCCGGCCTCTCTCAGGGTGAGGGCGCACTCCGGCCTCTCTCAGGGTGAGGGCGCACTCCGGCCTCTCTCAGGGTGAGGGCGCACTCCGGCCTCTCTCAGGGTGAGGGCGCACTCCGGCCTCTCTCAGGGTGAGGGCGCACTCCGGCCTCTCTCAGGGTGAGGGCGCACTCCGGCCTCTCTCAGGGTGAGGGCGCACTCCGGCCTCTCTCAGGGTGAGGGCGCACTCCGGCCTCTCTCAGGGTGAGGGCGCACTCCGGCCTCTCTCAGGGTGAGGGCGCAATCCGGCCTCTCTCAGGGTGAGGGCGCACTCCGGCCTCTCTCAGGGTGAGGGCGCACTCCGGCCTCTCTCAGGGTGAGGGCGCACTCCGGCCTCTCTCAGGGTGAGGGCGCACTCCGGCCTCTCTCAGGGTGAGGGCGCAATCCGGCCTCTCTCAGGGTGAGGGCGCACTCCGGCCTCTCTCAGGGTGAGGGCGCACTCCGGCCTCTCTCAGGGTGAGGGCGCAATCCGGCCTCTCTCAGGGTGAGGGCGCACTCCGGCCTCTCTCAGGGTGAGGGCGCAATCCGGCCTCTCTCAGGGTGAGGGCGCAATCCGGCCTCTCTCAGGGTGAGGGCGCACTCCGGCCTCTCTCAGGGTGAGGGCGCAATCCGGCCTCTCTCAGGGTGAGGGCGCAATCCGGCCTCTCTCAGGGTGAGGGCGCACTCCGGCCTCTCTCAGGGTGAGGGCGCACTCCGGCCTCTCTCAGGGTGAGGGCGCAATCCGGCCTCTCTCAGGGTGAGGGCGCAATCCGGCCTCTCTCGGGGTGAGGACGCAATCCGGCCTCCCTCGGGGTGAGGACGCAATCCGGCCTCCCTCGGGGTGAGGGCGCAATCCGGCCTCTCTCAGGGTGAGGGCGCAATCCGGCCTCTCTCAGGGTGAGGGCGCAATCCGGCCTCTCTCAGGGTGAGGGCGCAATCCGGCCTCTCTCAGGGTGAGGGCGCAATCCGGCCTCTCTCGGGGTGAGGGCGCAATCCGGCCCCTCTCGGGGTGAGGGCGCAATCCGGCCTCTCTCAGGGTGAGGGCGCAATCCGGCCTCTCTCAGGGTGAGGGCGCAATCCGGCCTCTCTCAGGGTGAGGGCGCAATCCGGCCTCTCTCAGGGTGAGGGCGCAATCCGGCCTCTCTCAGGGTGAGGGCGCAATCCGGCCTCTCTCAGGGTGAGGGCGCAATCCGGCCTCTCTCAGGGTGAGGGCGCAATCCGGCCTCTCTCAGGGTGAGGGCGCAATCCGGCCTCTCTCAGGGTGAGGGCGCAATCCGGCCTCTCTCAGGGTGAGGGCGCAATCCGGCCTCTCTCAGGGTGAGGGCGCAATCCGGCCTCTCTCAGGGTGAGGGCGCAATCCGGCCTCTCTCAGGGTGAGGGCGCAATCCGGCCTCTCTCAGGGTGAGGGCGCAATCCGGCCTCTCTCAGGGTGAGGGCGCATTCCGGCCTCTCTCAGGGTGAGGGCGCAATCCGGCCTCTCTCAGGGTGAGGGCGAAATCCGGCCTCTCTCAGGGTGAGGGCGCACTCCGGCCTCTCTCAGGGTGAGGGCACACTCCGGCCTCTCTCAGGGTGAGGGCGCAATCTGGCCTCTCTCAGGGTGAGGGCGCAATCCGGCCTCTCTCAGGGTGAGGGCGTAATCCGGCCTCTCTCAGGGTGAGGGCGCACTCCGGCCTCTCTCAGGGTCAGGGCGCAATCCGGCCTCTCTCAGGGTGAGGGCGCAATCCGGCCCCTCTCAGGGTCAGGGCGCAATCCGGCCTCTCTCAGGGTGAGGGCGCAATCCGGCCTCTCTCAGGGTGAGGGCGCACTCCGGCCTCTCTCAGGGTCAGGGCGCAATCCGGCCTCTCTCAGGGTGAGGGCGCAATCCGGCCTCTCTCAGGGTGAGGGCGCAATCCGGCCTCTCTCAGGGTGAGGGCGCAATCCGGCCTCTCTCAGGGTGATGGCGCAATCCGGCCTCTCTCAGGGTGAGGGCGCAATCCGGCCTCTCTCAGGGTGAGGTCGCAATCCGGCCTCTCTCAGGGTGAGGGCGCACTCCGGCCTCTCTCATGGTGAGGGCGCAATCCGGCCTCTCTCAGGGTGAGGGCGCACTCCGGCCTCTCTCAGGGTGAGGGCGCAATCCGGCCTCTCTCGGGGTGAGGGCGCAATCCGGCCCCTCTCGGGGTGAGGGCGCAATCCGGCCTCTCTCAGGGTGAGGGCGCAATCCGGCCTCTCTCAGGGTGAGGGCGCAATCCGGCCTCTCTCAGGGTGAGGGCGCAATCCGGCCTCTCTCAGGGTGAGGGCGCAATCCGGCCTCTCTCAGGGTGAGGGCGCAATCCGGCCTCTCTCAGGGTGAGGGCGCAATCCGGCCTCTCTCAGGGTGAGGGCGCAATCCGGCCTCTCTCAGGGTGAGGGCGCAATCCGGCCTCTCTCAGGGTGAGGGCGCAATCCGGCCTCTCTCAGGGTGAGGGCGCAATCCGGCCTCTCTCAGGGTGAGGGCGCATTCCGGCCTCTCTCAGGGTGAGGGCGCAATCCGGCCTCTCTCAGGGTGAGGGCGAAATCCGGCCTCTCTCAGGGTGAGGGCGCACTCCGGCCTCTCTCAGGGTGAGGGCACACTCCGGCCTCTCTCAGGGTGAGGGCGCAATCTGGCCTCTCTCAGGGTGAGGGCGCAATCCGGCCTCTCTCAGGGTGAGGGCGTAATCCGGCCTCTCTCAGGGTGAGGGCGCACTCCGGCCTCTCTCAGGGTCAGGGCGCAATCCGGCCTCTCTCAGGGTGAGGGCGCACTCCGGCCTCTCTCAGGGTGAGGGCGCAATCCGGCCTCTCTCAGGGTGAGGGCGCAATCCGGCCTCTCTCAGGGTGAGGGCGCAATCCGGCCTCTCTCAGGGTGATGGCGCAATCCGGCCTCTCTCAGGGTGAGGGCGCAATCCGGCCTCTCTCAGGGTGAGGTCGCAATCCGGCCTCTCTCAGGGTGAGGGCGCACTCCGGCCTCTCTCATGGTGAGGGCGCAATCCGGCCTCTCTCAGGGTGAGGGCGCACTCCGGCCTCTCTCAGGGTGAGGGCGCAATCCGGCCTCTCTCAGGGTGAGGGCGCACTCCGGCCTCTCTCAGGGTGAGGGCGCAATCCGGCCTCTCTCAGGGTGAGGGCGCAATCCGGCCTCTCTCAGGGTGAGGGCGCACTCCGGCCTCTCTCAGGGTGAGGGCGCACTCCGGCCTCTCTCAGGGAGGGCGCACTCAATTTCAGGACCATGTGCCGGCCTCCTTTCTACCTACTGGACTACTTTGGGACACCAGGATCTCCCTGCCCCGGCAGCTAAGTACCCCCCTATTTACCAGTGTGACTGAGTGCGTACCCCGCCTTCTTCCCCTGTATCACTGACCACCAGTCACTGGTTTGTAACCCACAGTTGCCGGACACTGACTCCCACTTGCCGGACACTGACTCCCACTTGCCGGACACTGACTCCCACTTGCCGGACACTGACGCCCAGTTGCCGGACACTGACTCCCACTTGCCGGACACTGACTCCCACTTGCCGGACACTGACGCCCACTTGCCGATTACTGACTCCCACTTGCCGGACACTGACTCCCACTTGCCGGACACTGACGGCCAGTTGCCGGACACTGACTCCCACTTGCCGGAAACTGACTCCCACTTGCCGGACACTGACGCCCACTTGCCGATTACTGACTCCCACTTGCCGGACACTGACTCCCACTTGCCGGACACTGACGCCCAGTTGCCGGACACTGACTCCCACTTGCCGGACACTGACGCCCAGTTGCCGGACACTGACTCCCACTTGCCGATTACTGACTCCCACTTGCCGGACACTGACGCCCACTTGCCGATTACTGACTCCCACTTGCCGGACACTGACTCCCACTTGCCGGACACTGACTCCCACTTGCCGGCCACTGACGCCCAGTTGCCAGACACTGACTCCCACTTGCCGGACACTGACGCCCAGTTGCCGGACACTGACTCCTACTTGCCGGACACTGACGCCCACTTGCCGGACACTGACGCTCAGTTGCCGGACACTGATACCCACTTGCCGGACACTGACTCCCACTTGCCGGACACTGACGCCCACTTGCCGGACACTGACTCCCACTTGCCGGACACTGACTCCCACTTGCCGGACACTGACTCCCACTTGCCGGACACTGACTCCCACTTGCCGGACACTGACTCCCACTTGCCGGACACTGACTCCCACTTGCCGGACACTGACTCCCACTTGCCGGACACTGACGCCCAGTTGCCGGACACTGACTCCCACTTGCCGGACACTGACGCCCAGTTGCCGGACACTGACTCCCACTTGCCGATTACTGACTCCCACTTGCCGATTACTGACTCCCACTTGCCGGACACTGACTCCCACTTGCCGGACACTGACTCCCACTTGCCGGCCACTGACGCCCAGTTGCCAGACACTGACTCCCACTTGCCGGACACTGACGCCCAGTTGCCGGACACTGACTCCTACTTGCCGGACACTGACGCCCACTTGCCGGACACTGACGCTCAGTTGCCGGACACTGATACCCACTTGCCGGACACTGACTCCCACTTGCCGGACACTGACGCCCACTTGCCGGACACTGACTCCCACTTGCCGGACACTGACTCCCACTTGCCGGACACTGACTCCCACTTGCCGGACACTGACTCCCACTTTTCGGACACTGACTCCCACTTGCCGGACACTGACTCCCACTTGCCGGACACTGACTCCCGGTTGCCGGTAATGTGTTACCCGGTGGCTGTCCCACTTCCCGGCGCTGATGTCCTGTTCCTTTCAGTTTGGATGTAATTGCTAATTACTAACCGTGCAAACATGTTACCTCATCGCTCTGCTATCCAAACAGTCACACCGTATCTATCAATCACACGCAGACTTAGTACTGTGCCAGTAATTAGTGCAGAGTCTCGTTATACTCAGCGCTCAGCCGGAGCACCTAATTACCCGGCCCAGAATGCATTATATTATCCAAACGCACCGGGAAATCGAAACTTAGTGTCAAACTGGATTTATCATCCGAGTTGTGTCTTTCCATTCATTGTGTCTGTATCTCACAGTGTCTCACAATGTCTCTCACAATATGTCTCACAGTGTCTCACAATGTGTCTCACAATGTCTCTCACAGTGCGTCTCACAATATGTCTCACAATGTCTCTCACAGTGTGTCTCACAGTGTGTCTCACAGTGTGTCTCACAGTGCCTCTCACAATGTGTCTCACAGTGCCTCTCACAGTGTCTCACAATGTCTCTCACAGTGCCTCTCACAGTGCCTCTCACAGTGCGTCTCACAGTGTCTCACAATGTCTCTCACAGTGCGTCTCACAGTGCGTCTCACAGTGCGTCTCACAGTGCGTCTCACAGTGTGTCTCACAGTGTGTCTCACAGTGCCTCTCACAGTGCCTCTCACAGTGCCTCTCACAGTGTCTCACAATGTCTCTCACAGTGCCTCTCACAGTGTCTCACAATGTCTCTCACAGTGCGTCTCACAGTGTGTCTCACAGTGTGTCTCACAGTGTGTCTCACAGTGCGTCTCACAGTGCCTCTCACAGTGTCTCACAGTGTGTCTCACAGTGTCTCTCACAGTGCGTCTCACAGTGCCTCTCACAGTGTCTCTCACAGTGCGTCTCACAGTGTCTCACAATGTCTCTCACAGTGCCTCTCACAGTGCGTCTCACAGCGCGTCTCACAATGTGTCTCACAATGTCTCTCACAGTGTGTCTCACAGTGTGTCTCACAGTGTGTCTCACAGTGTCTCTCACAGTGTCTCTCACAGTGCGTCTCACAGTGTCTCTCACAGCGCCTCTCACAGTGCGTCTCACAGTGCGTCTCACAGTGCCTCTCACAGTGCCTCTCACAGTGCCTCTCACAGTGTCTCTCACAGTGTGTCTCACAATGTGTCTCACAATGTCTCTCACAGTGTGTCTCACAGTGTGTCTCACAGTGTGTCTCACAGTGTCTCTCACAGCGCCTCTCACAGTGCGTCTCACAGTGCCTCTCACAGTGCCTCTCACAGTGTCTCTCACAGTGTGTCTCACAGTGTGTCTCACAGTGTGTCTCACAGTGTCTCTCACAGTGCCTCTCACAGTGCCTCTCACAGTGTCTCTCACAGTGTGTCTCACAGTGTGTCTCACAGTGTCTCTCACAGTGTCTCTCACAGTGTCTCTCACAGTGCCTCTCACAGTGTGTCTCACAGCGTGTCTCACAGTGTGTCTCACAGTGCGTCTCACAGTGCGTCTCACAGTGCCTCTCACAGTGCCTCTCACAGTGCGTCTCACAGTGCGTCTCACAGTGCGTCTCACAGTGCGTCTCACAGTGCGTCTCACAGTGCGTCTCACAGTGTCTCTCACAGTGTCTCTCACAGTGTCTCTCACAGTGTGTCTCACAGTGCGTCTCACAGTGTGTCTCACAGTGCCTCTCACAGTGCCTCTCACAGTGCCTCTCACAGTGCGTCTCACAGTGCGTCTCACAGTGCGTCTCACAGTGCGTCTCACAGTGCGTCTCACAGTGCGTCTCACAGCGCGTCTCACAGCGCCTCTCACAGTGCCTCTCACAGTGTGTCTCACAGTGCCTCTCACAGTGTGTCTCACAGTGCCTCTCACAGTGTGTCTCACAGTGCGTCTCACAGTGCGTCTCACAGTGCGTCTCACAGTGTGTCTCACAGTGCGTCTCACAGTGCGTCTCACAGTGTGTCTCACAGTGTCTCTCACAGTGTGTCTCACAGTGCCTCTCACAGTGTCTCTCACAGTGCGTCTCACAGTGTGTCTCACAGTGCCTCTCACAGTGTCTCTCACAGTGTGTCTCACAGTGTCTCTCACAGTGTGTCTCACAGTGCCTCTCACAGTGTGTCTCACAGTGCGTCTCACAGTGTGTCTCACAGTGTGTCTCACAGTGCGTCTCACAGTGCGTCTCACAGTGTGTCTCACAGTGTCTCTCACAGTGCGTCTCACAGTGCCTCTCACAGTGCGTCTCACAGTGTGTCTCACAGTGCCTCTCACAGTGTCTCTCACAGTGTGTCTCACAGTGTCTCTCACAGTGCCTCTCACAGTGTCTCTCACAGTGTGTCTCACAGTGTCTCTCACAGTGTGTCTCACAGTGTGTCTCACAGTGCCTCTCACAGTGTGTCTCACAGTGCGTCTCACAGTGTCTCTCACAGTGTGTCTCACAGTGCGTCTCACAGTGCGTCTCACAGTGTCTCTCACAGTGTCTCTCACAGTGTGTCTCACAGTGTCTCACAGTGCGTCTCACAGTGTCTCTCACAGTGTCTCTCACAGTGTGTCTCACAGTGCCTCTCACAGTGTCTCTCACAGTGTGTCTCACAGTGTGTCTCACAGTGCGTCTCACAGTGCGTCTCACAGTGCGTCTCACAGTGCGTCTCACAGTGCGTCTCACAGTGCGTCTCACAGTGTGTCTCACAGTGCGTCTCACAGTGTGTCTCACAGTGCGTCTCACAGTGTCTCTCACAGTGTCTCTCACAGTGTG
Organism: Ascaphus truei; assembly: GCF_040206685.1. Classification (NCBI taxonomy): domain Eukaryota; kingdom Metazoa; phylum Chordata; class Amphibia; order Anura; family Ascaphidae; genus Ascaphus; species Ascaphus truei. The sequence goes on along the minus strand of NW_027457215.1, from coordinate 109,654 downwards.
TCTCACAGTGCGTCTCACAGTGCGTCTCACAGTGCGTCTCACAGTGTGTCTCACAGTGTGTCTCACAGTGCCTCTCACAGTGCGTCTCACAGTGTCTCTCACAGTGCGTCTCACAGTGTGTCTCACAGTGCCTCTCGCAGTGCGTCTCACAGTGCGTCTCACAGTGCGTCTCACAGTGCGTCTCACAGTGCGTCTCACAGTGTGTCTCACAGTGTGTCTCACAGTGCCTCTCACAGTGCGTCTCACAGTGCGTCTCACAGTGCGTCTCACAGTGCGTCTCACAGTGCCTCGCACAGTGCCTCTCACAGTGCCTCTCACAGTGTGTCTCACAGTGCCTCTCACAGTGCGTCTCACAGTGTCTCTCACAGTGCGTCTCACAGTGTGTCTCACAGTGCCTCTCACAGTGTCTCTCACAGTGTGTCTCACAGTGTGTCTCACAGTGTGTCTCACAGTGCCTCTCACAGTGCCTCTCACAGTGTCTCTCACAGTGCGTCTCACAGTGCGTCTCACAGTGTGTCTCACAGTGTCTCTCACAGTGCGTCTCACAGTGCGTCTCACAGCGTCTCTCACAGTGCCTCTCACAGTGTGTCTCACAGTGTGTCTCACAGTGTGTCTCACAGCGCGTCTCACAGTGTGTCTCACAGTGTCTCTCACAGTGTGTCTCACAGTGCCTCTCACAGTGTCTCTCACAGTGTGTCTCACAGTGTGTCTCACAGTGTCTCTCACAGTGCCTCTCACAGTGTGTCTCACAGTGCGTCTCACAGTGTGTCTCACAGTGCCTCTCACAGTGTCTCTCACAGTGTGTCTCACAGTGTGTCTCACAGTGTCTCTCACAGTGTCTCTCACAGTGTGTCTCACAGTGCCTCTCACAGTGCCTCTCACAGTGCCTCTCACAGTGTGTCTCACAGTGCGTCTCACAGTGCCTCTCACAGTGTGTCTCACAGTGTCTCTCACAGTGCCTCTCACAGTGTGTCTACAGTGCGTCTCACAGTGCGTCTCACAGTGTGTCTCAAAGTGTGTCTCACAGTGTGTCTCACAGTGTCTCTCACAGTGCGTCTCACAGTGTGTCTCACAGTGTCTCTCACAGTGCCTCTCACAGTGTGTCTCACAGTGCGTCTCACAGTGCGTCTCACAGTGCGTCTCACAGTGTGTCTCACAGTGTGTCTCACAGTGTCTCTCACAGTGCGTCTCACAGTGTCTCTCACAGTGCGTCTCACAGTGCCTCTCACAGTGCCTCTCACAGTGTCTCTCACAGTGTGTCTCACAGTGTCTCTCACAGTGCCTCTCACAGTGTGTCTCACAGTGTCTCTCACAGTGTGTCTCACAGTGTGTCTCACAGTGCCTCTCACAGTGTCTCTCACAGTGTGTCTCACAGTGCGTCTCACAGTGTCTCTCACAGTGTCTCTCACAGTGCGTCTCACAGTGTCTCTCACAGTGCGTCTCACAGTGTGTCTCACAGTGTCTCTCACAGTGCCTCTCACAGTGTGTCTCACAGTGCGTCTCACAGTGCGTCTCACAGTGCGTCTCACAGTGCGTCTCACAGTGTGTCTCACAGTGTCTCTCACAGTGCGTCTCACAGTGTCTCTCACAGTGCGTCTCACAGTGCCTCTCACAGTGCCTCTCACAGTGTCTCTCACAGTGTGTCTCACAGTGTCTCTCACAGTGCCTCTCACAGTGTGTCTCACAGTGTCTCTCACAGTGTGTCTCACAGTGTGTCTCACAGTGCCTCTCACAGTGTGTCTCACAGTGCGTCTCACAGTGTCTCTCACAGTGTGTCTCACAGTGCGTCTCACAGTGTCTCTCACAGTGTCTCTCACAGTGCGTCTCACAGTGTCTCTCACAGTGCCTCTCACAGTGCCTCTCACAGTGCATCTCACAGTGTGTCTCACAGTGCCTCTCACAGTGCCTCTCACAGTGCCTCTCACAGTGTGTCTCACAGTGTCTCTCACAGTGTGTCTCACAGTGCGTCTCACAGTGCGTCTCACAGTGTCTCTCACAGTGTCTCTCACAGTGCGTCTCACAGTGTCTCTCACAGTGCCTCTCACAGTGCCTCTCACAGTGCATCTCACAGTGCCTCTCACAGTGTGACTCACAGTGCCTCTCACAGTGCGTCTCACAGTGCGTCTCACAGTGTGTCTCACAGTGCCTCTCACAGTGTCTCTCACAGTGTGTCTCACAGTGTCTCTCACAGTGTGTCTCACAGTGTGTCTCACAGTGTGTCTCACAGTGTGTCTCACAGCGCCTCTCACAGTGTCTCTCACAGTGCCTCTCACAGTGTGTCTCACAGTGCGTCTCACAGTGCGTCTCAGTGCGTCTCACAGTGTGTCTCACAGCGCCTCTCACAGTGTCTCTCACAGTGCCTCTCACAGTGCGTCTCACAGTGCGTCTCACAGTGCGTCTCACAGTGCGTCTCACAGTGCGTCTCACAGTGCGTCTCACAGTGTGTCTCACAGTGTGTCTCACAGTGCGTCTCACAGTGCCTCTCACAGTGCCTCTCACAGTGCGTCTCACAGTGTCTCTCACAGTGCGTCTCACAGTGCGTCTCACAGTGCGTCTCACAGTGCGTCTCACAGTGCGTCTCACAGTGCGTCTCACAGTGCGTCTCACAGTGTGTCTCACAGTGCCTCTCACAGTGCGTCTCACAGTGCGTCTCACAGTGCGTCTCACAGTGCGTCTCACAGTGCCTCGCACAGTGCCTCTCACAGTGCCTCTCACAGTGTGTCTCACAGTGCCTCTCACAGTGCGTCTCACAGTGTCTCTCACAGTGCGTCTCACAGTGTGTCTCACAGTGCCTCTCACAGTGTCTCTCACAGTGTGTCTCACAGTGTGTCTCACAGTGTGTCTCACAGTGCCTCTCACAGTGCCTCTCACAGTGTCTCTCACAGTGCGTCTCACAGTGCGTCTCACAGTGTGTCTCACAGTGCGTCTCACAGTGTGTCTCACAGTGTCTCTCACAGTGTCTCTCACAGTGTCTCTCACAGTGCGTCTCAAAGTGTGTCTCACAGTGCCTCTCACAGTGTCTCTCACAGTGTGTCTTACAGTGTCTCTCACAGTGTGTCTCACAGTGTCTCTCACAGTGCGTCTCACAGTGCGTCTCACAGTGCGTCTCACAGTGTGTCTCACAGTGCGTCTCACAGTGTCTCTCACAGTGTCTCTCACAGTGCCTCTCACAGTGCGTCTCACAGTGCGTCTCACAGTGCGTCTCACAGTGTGTCTCACAGTGTCTCTCACAGTGTGTCTCACAGTGCGTCTCACAGTGCGTCTCACAGTGCGTCTCACAGTGCGTCTCACAGTGCGTCTCACAGTGCGTCTCACAGTGTGTCTCACAGTGTCTCTCACAGTGCGTCTCACAGTGTGTCTCACAGTGCCTCTCACAGTGTCTCTCACAGTGTGTCTCACAGTGTGTCTCACAGTGTGTCTCACAGTGCCTCTCACAGTGCCTCTCACAGTGTCTCTCACAGTGCGTCTCACAGTGCGTCTCACAGTGTGTCTCACAGTGCGTCTCACAGTGTGTCTCACAGTGTCTCTCACAGTGTCTCTCACAGTGTCTCTCACAGTGCGTCTCAAAGTGTGTCTCACAGTGCCTCTCACAGTGTCTCTCACAGTGTGTCTTACAGTGTCTCTCACAGTGTGTCTCACAGTGTCTCTCACAGTGCGTCTCACAGTGCGTCTCACAGTGCGTCTCACAGTGTGTCTCACAGTGCGTCTCACAGTGTCTCTCACAGTGTCTCTCACAGTGCCTCTCACAGTGCGTCTCACAGTGCGTCTCACAGTGCGTCTCACAGTGTGTCTCACAGTGTCTCTCACAGTGTGTCTCACAGTGCGTCTCACAGTGCGTCTCACAGTGCGTCTCACAGTGCGTCTCACAGTGCGTCTCACAGTGCGTCTCACAGTGTGTCTCACAGTGCCTCTCACAGTGCGTCTCACAGTGCGTCTCACAGTGTGTCTCACAGTGTGTCTCACAGTGTCTCTCACAGTGTGTCTCACAGTGCGTCTCACAGTGCGTCTCACAGTGTGTCTCACAGTGTCTCTCACAGTGCCTCTCACAGTGCGTCTCACAGTGCGTCTCACAGTGTGTCTCAAAGTGTGTCTCACAGTGCCTCTCACAGTGTGTCTCACAGTGCATCTCACAGTGCCTCTCACAGTGCGTCTCACAGTGCGTCTCACAGTGCCTCTCACAGTGCGTCTCACAGTGCCTCTCACAGTGTGTCTCACAGTGTCTCTCACAGTGTGTCTCACAGTGTCTCTCACAGTGTCTCTCACAGCGCGTCTCACAGTGTCTCTCACAGTGTGTCTCACAGTGTGTCTCACAGTGCCTCTCACAGTGTCTCTCACAGCGCGTCTCACAGTGCCTCTCACAGTGTGTCTCACAGTGTCTCTCACAGTGTGTCTCACAGTGTCTCTCACAGTGTCTCTCACAGTGTCTCTCACAGCGCGTCTCACAGTGCCTCTCACAGTGTGTCTCACAGTGTCTCTAACAGTGTGTCTCACAGTGTCTCTCACAGTGTCTCTCACAGCGCGTCTCACAGTGCCTCTCACAGTGTGTCTCACAGTGTCTCTCACAGTGTGTCTCACAGTGCCTCTCACAGTGTCTCTCACAGCGCGTCTCACAGTGCCTCTCACAGTGTGTCTCACAGTGTCTCTCACAGTGTGTCTCACAGTGTGTCTCACAGTGTCTCTCACAGTGTCTCTCACAGCGCGTCTCACAGTGCCTCTCACAGTGTGTCTCACAGTGTCTCTCACAGTGTGTCTCACAGTGTCTCTCACAGTGTCTCTCACAGCGCGTCTCACAGTGTCTCTCACAGTGTGTCTCACAGTGCGTCTCACAGTGCCTCTCACAGTGCGTCTCACAGTGCCTCTCACAGTGTGTCTCACAGTGTCTCTCACAGTGTGTCTCACAGTGTCTCTCACAGTGTCTCTCACAGCGCGTCTCACAGTGTCTCTCACAGTGTGTCTCACAGTGTGTCTCACAGTGCCTCTCACAGTGTGTCTCACAGTGTCTCTCACAGTGCGTCTCACAGTGTCTCTCACAGTGTCTCTCACAGTGCCTCTCACAGTGTCTCTCACAGTGTGTCTCACAGTGTCTCTCACAGTGTCTCTCACAGCGCGTCTCACAGTGTCTCTCACAGTGTCTCTCACTAGTGTCTCTCACAGTGTGTCTCACAGTGTCTCTCACAGTGTGTCTCACAGTGCCTCTCACAGTGTCTCTCACAGTGTCTCTCACAGTGTGTCTCACAGTGTGTCTCACAGTGTGTCTCACAGTGCGTCTCACAGTGTGTCTCACAGTGCCTCTCACAGTGTCTCTCACAGTGTGTCTCACAGTGTCTCTCACAGTGTGTCTCACAGTGTCTCTCACAGTGCGTCTCACAGTGCGTCTCACAGTGCGTCTCACAGTGTCTCTCACAGTGCGTCTCACAGTGCCTCTCACAGTGCGTCTCACAGTGCCTCTCACAGTGCGTCTCACAGTGTCTCTCACAGTGTGTCTCACAGTGTCTCTCACAGCGCGTCTCACAGTGTCTCTCACAGTGTCTCTCACAGTGTCTCTCACAGTGTGTCTCACAGTGTCTCTCACAGTGTGTCTCACAGTGCCTCTCACAGTGTCTCTCACAGTGTCTCTCACAGTGTGTCTCACAGTGTGTCTCACAGTGTGTCTCACAGTGCGTCTCACAGTGTGTCTCACAGTGCCTCTCACAGTGTCTCTCACAGTGTGTCTCACAGTGTCTCTCACAGTGTGTCTCACAGTGTCTCTCACAGTGCGTCTCACAGTGCGTCTCACAGTGCGTCTCACAGTGTCTCTCACAGTGCGTCTCACAGTGCCTCTCACAGTGTGTCTCACAGTGTCTCACAGTGTGTCTCACAGTGTGTCTCACAGTGCGTCTCACAGTGTGTCTCACAGTGCCTCTCACAGTGTCTCTCACAGTGTGTCTCACAGTGTCTCTCACAGTGTGTCTCACAGTGTCTCTCACAGTGCGTCTCACAGTGCGTCTCACAGTGCGTCTCACAGTGTCTCTCACAGTGCGTCTCACAGTGCCTCTCACAGTGCGTCTGACAGTGTCTCTCACAGTGTGTCTCACAGTGTCTTTCACAGTGTCTCTCACAGCGCGTCTCACAGTGTCTCTCACAGTGTCTCTCACAGTGTCTCTCACAGTGTGTCTCACAGTGTCTCTCACAGTGTCTCTCACAGTGTGTCTCACAGTGTGTCTCACAGTGTGTCTCACAGTGTGTCTCACAGAGTCTCTCACAGTGTGTCTCACAGTGTCTCTCACAGCGCGTCTCACAGTGCGTCTCACAGTGCGTCTCACAGTGTCTCTCACAGTGCCTCTCACAGTGTCTCTCACAGTGTCTCTCACAGTGTCTCTTACAGTGTCTCTCACAGTGTGTCTCACAGTGCCTCTCACAGTGCGTCTCACAGTGCGTCTCACAGTGCGTCTCACAGTGTCTCTCACAGTGCCTCTCACAGTGTCTCTCACAGTGTCTCTCACAGTGTGTCTCACAGTGTCTCTCACAGTGTGTCTCACAGTGTGTCTCACAGTGTGTCTCACAGTGTCTCTCACAGTGCCTCTCACAGTGTCTCTCACAGTGTCTCTCACAGTGTCTCTCACAGTGTCTCTCACAGTGCCTCTCACAGTGCGTCTCACAGTGCCTCTCACAGTGCCTCTCACAGTGCCTCTCACAGTGTGTCTCACAGTGCGTCTCACAGTGTGTCTCACAGTGTCTCTCACAGTGTCTCTCACAGTGCGTCTCACAGTGTGTCTCACAGTGCCTCTCACAGTGTGTCTCACAGGTCTCTCACAGTGTGTCTCACAGTGTCTCTCACAGTGCCTCTCACAGTGTCTCTCACAGTGTCTCTCACAGTGTGTCTCACAGTGTGTCTCACAGTGCCTCTCACAGTGCGTCTCACAGTGCGTCTCACAGTGCGTCTCACAGTGTCTCTCACAGTGCGTCTCACAGCGTGTCTCACAGTGCCTCTCACAGTGTGTCTCACAGTGCGTCTCACAGTGTGTCTCACAGTGTGTCTCACAGTGCCTCTCACAGTGTGTCTCACAGTGCCTCTCACAGTGTGTCTCACAGTGTGTCTCACAGTGCCTCTCACAGTGTGTCTCACAGTGCCTCTCGCAGTGTGTCTCACAGTGTCTCTCACAGTGCGTCTCACAGTGTGTCTCACAGTGTGTCTCACAGTGCGTCTCACAGTGCGTCTCACAGTGCGTCTCACAGTGCGTCTCACAGTGTCTCTCACAGTGCGTCTCACAGTGTGTCTCACAGTGTGTCTCACAGTGCGTCTCACAATGTGTCTCACAGTGTCTCTCACAGTGTGTCTCACAGTGTGTCTCACAGTGTGTCTCACAGTGTCTCTCACAGTGCCTCTCACAGTGCCTCTCACAGTGCCTCTCACAGTGTCTCACAGTGTGTCTCACAGTGCGTCTCACAGTGTGTCTCACAGTGTGTCTCACAGTGTGTCTCACAGTGCGTCTCACAGCGTCTCTCACAGTGCGTCTCACAGTGTCTCACAGTGCGTCTCACAGTGTCTCTCACAGTGTGTCTCACAGTGTGTCTCACAGTGTCTCTCACAGTGCGTCTCACAGTGCCTCTCACAGTGCCTCTCACAGTGTGTCTCACAGTGTGTCTCACAGTGTCTCTCACAGTGCGTCTCACAGTGCCTCTCACAGTGTCTCTCACAGTGCCTCTCACAGTGTGTCTCACAGTGCGTCTCACAGTGCGTCTCACAGTGTGTCTCACAGTGTGTCTCACAGTGTCTCTCACAGTGCGTCTCACAGTGTGTCTCACAGTGTCTCTCACAGTGCCTCTCACAGTGTGTCTCACAGTGCGTCTCACAGTGCGTCTCACAGTGTGTCTCACAGTGTGTCTCACAGTGTGTCTCACAGTGTCTCTCACAGTGCGTCTCACAGTGTCTCTCACAGTGCGTCTCACAGTGCCTCTCACAGTGCCTCTCACAGTGTCTCTCACAGTGTGTCTCACAGTGTCTCTCACAGTGCCTCTCACAGTGTGTCTCACAGTGTCTCTCACAGTGTGTCTCACAGTGTGTCTCACAGTGCCTCTCACAGTGTGTCTCACAGTGCGTCTCACAGTGTCTCTCACAGTGTGTCTCACAGTGCGTCTCACAGTGCGTCTCACAGTGTCTCTCACAGTGTCTCTCACAGTGCGTCTCACAGTGTCTCTCACAGTGCCTCTCACAGTGCCTCTCACAGTGCATCTCACAGTGCCTCTCACAGTGTGTCTCACAGTGTCTCTCACAGTGTGTCTCACAGTGCGTCTCACAGTGCGTCTCACAGTGTCTCTCACAGTGTCTCTCACAGTGCGTCTCACAGTGTCTCTCACAGTGTGACTCACAGTGCCTCTCACAGTGTGTCTCACAGTGCGTCTCACAGTGTCTCTCACAGTGTGTCTCACAGTGCGTCTCACAGTGCGTCTCACAGTGTCTCTCACAGTGTCTCTCACAGTGCGTCTCACAGTGTCTCTCACAGTGTGTCTCACAGTGCCTCTCACAGTGTGTCTCACAGTGCGTCTCACAGTGTCTCTCACAGTGTGTCTCACAGTGCGTCTCACAGTGCGTCTCACAGTGTCTCTCAAAGTGTCTCTCACAGTGCGTCTCACAGTGTCTCTCACAGTGCCTCTCACAGTGCCTCTCACAGTGCATCTCACAGTGCCTCTCACAGTGTGTCTCACAGTGTCTCTCACAGTGTGTCTCACAGTGCGTCTCACAGTGCGTCTCACAGTGCCTCTCACAGTGCCTCTCACAGTGCATCTCACAGTGCCTCTCACAGTGCCTCTCACAGTGCGTCTCACAGTGTCTCTCAAAGTGTGTCTCACAGTGCCTCTCACAGTGCCTCTCACAGTGCGTCTCACAGTGCGTCTCACAGTGTGTCTCACAGTGCCTCTCACAGTGTCTCTCACAGTGTGTCTCACAGTGTCTCTCACAGTGTGTCTCACAGTGTGTCTCACAGTGTGTCTCACAGTGTGTCTCACAGCGCCTCTCACAGTGTCTCTCACAGTGCCTCTCACAGTGAGTCTCACAGTGTGTCTCACAGTGCGTCTCACAGTGCGTCTCACAGTGTGTCTCACAGTGTCTCTCACAGTGTGTCTCACAGTGCCTCTCACAGTGTGTCTCACAGTGTCTCTCACAGTGTGTCTCACAGTGTGTCTCACAGTGCCTCTCACAGTGTCTCTCACAGTGTCTCACAGTGTGTCTCACAGTGCCTCTCACAGCGCGTCTCACAGCGTGTCTCACAGTGCCTCTCACAGTGCCTCTCACAGTGTCTCTCACAGTGTCTCTCACAGTGTCTCTCACAGTGTGTCTCACAGTGTGTCTCACAGTGTGTCTCACAGTGTGTCTCACAGTGTGTCTCACAGTGCCTCTCACAGTGTGTCTCACAGTGCGTCTCACAGTGTGTCTCACAGTGTCTCACAGTGTCTCTCACAGTGTGTCTCACAGTGCCTCTCACAGTGTGTCTCACAGTGTCTCTCACAGTGTGTCTCACAGTGTGTCTCACAGTGCGTCTCACAGTGCCTCTCACAGTGTCTCTCACAGTGTCTCTCACAGCGTGTCTCACAGTGTCTCTCACAGTGCCTCTCACAGTGTGTCTCACAGTGTGTCTCACAGTGTGTCTCACAGTGTGTCTCACAGTGCCTCTCACAGTGTGTCTCACAGTGCGTCTCACAGTGTGTCTCACAGTGTCTCACAGTGCCTCTCACAGTGTGTCTCACAGTGTCTCTCACAGTGTGTCTCACAGTGTGTCTCACAGTGCGTCTCACAGTGCCTCTCACAGTGTCTCTCACAGTGTCTCTCACAGCGTGTCTCACAGTGCCTCTCACAGTGTGTCTCACAGTGCGTCTCACAGTGTGTCTCACAGTGTCTCACAGTGTCTCTCACAGTGTGTCTCACAGTGCCTCTCACAGTGTGTCTCACAGTGTCTCTCACAGTGTGTCTCACAGTGTGTCTCACAGTGCGTCTCACAGTGCCTCTCACAGTGTCTCTCACAGTGTCTCTCACAGCGTGTCTCACAGTGTCTCTCACAGTGCCTCTCACAGTGTGTCTCACAGTGCGTCTCACAGTGTGTCTCACAGTGTCTCTCACAGTGCGTCTCACAGTGCCTCTCACAGTGCGTCTCACAGTGCGTCTCACAGTGTGTCTCACAGTGTCTCTCACAGTGCCTCTCACAGTGCCTCTCACAGTGTCTCACAGTGTCTCTCACAGTGTCTCTCACAGTGTCTCTCACAGTGTGTCTCACAGTGTGTCTCACAGTGTGTCTCACAGTGCCTCTCACAGTGTGTCTCACAGTGCGTCTCACAGTGTGTCTCACAGTGTCTCACAGTGTCTCTCACAGTGTGTCTCACAGTGCCTCTCACAGTGTGTCTCACAGTGTCTCTCACAGTGTGTCTCACAGTGTGTCTCACAGTGCGTCTCACAGTGCCTCTCACAGTGTCTCTCACAGTTACTCTCACAGCGTGTCTCACAGTGTGTCTCACAGTGCCTCTCACAGTGTGTCTCACAGTGTCTCTCACAGTGTGTCTCACAGTGCCTCTCACAGTGTGTCTCACAGTGTCTCTCACAGTGTGTCTCACAGTGTGTCTCACAGTGCGTCTCACAGTGCCTCTCACAGTGTCTCTCACAGTGTCTCTCACAGCGTGTCTCACAGTGTCTCTCACAGTGTGTCTCACAGTGTGTCTCACAGTGCCTCTCACAGTGTGTCTCACAGTGTCTCTCACAGTATCTCTCACAGTGCCTCTCACAGTGCGTCTCACAGTGTGTCTCACAGTGCCTCTCACAGTGTGTCTCACAGTGCCTCTTACAGTAACTCTCACAGTGCCTCTCACAGTGCCTCTCATAGTGCCTCTCACAGTGTGTCTCACAGTGCCTCTCACAGTGTCTCTCACAGTGCCTCTCACAGTGCCTCTCACAGTGCCTCTCACAGTGCGTCTCACAGTGCGTCTCACAGTGTGTCTCACAGTGTGTCTCACAGTGCCTCTCACAGTGTGTCTCACAGTGTCTCTCACAGTGTCTCTCACAGTGTGTCTCACAGTGTCTCTCACAGCGCGTCTCACAGCGTGTCTCACAGTGCCTCTCACAGTGTGTCTCACAGTGTGTCTCACAGTGTGTCTCACAGTGCCTCTCACAGTGTGTCTCACAGTGTGTCTCACAGTGCCTCTCACAGCGCGTCTCACAGCGTCTCACAGTGTCTCTCACAGTGCCTCTCACAGTGTCTCACAGTGTCTCACAGTGTCTCTCACAGTGCCTCTCACAGTGTCTCTCACAGTGTCTCTCACAGTGCGTCTCACAGTCTCTCACAGTGTCTCTCACAGTGTGTCTCACGGTGTGTCTCACAGTGTGTCTCACAGTGTGTCTCACAGTGTGTCTCACAGTGCCTCTCACAGTGTCTCACAGTGTCTCTCACAGTGCCTCTCACAGTGTCTCTCACAGTGTGTCTCACAGTGTGTCTCACAGTGCGTCTCACAGTGCCTCTCACAGTGTCTCTCACAGTTACTCTCACAGCGTGTCTCACAGTGTGTCTCACAGTGCCTCTCACAGTGTGTCTCACAGTGTCTCTCACAGTGTGTCTCACAGTGCCTCTCACAGTGTGTCTCACAGTGTCTCTCACAGTGTGTCTCACAGTGTGTCTCACAGTGCGTCTCACAGTGCCTCTCACAGTGTCTCTCACAGTGTCTCTCACAGCGTGTCTCACAGTGTCTCTCACAGTGTGTCTCACAGTGTGTCTCACAGTGCCTCTCACAGTGTGTCTCACAGTGTCTCTCACAGTATCTCTCACAGTGCCTCTCACAGTGCGTCTCACAGTGTGTCTCACAGTGCCTCTCACAGTGTGTCTCACAGTGCCTCTCACAGTGTCTCTCACAGTGCCTCTCACAGTGCCTCTCACAGTGCCTCTCACAGTGTGTCTCACAGTGCCTCTCACAGTGTCTCTCACAGTGCCTCTCACAGTGCCTCTCACAGTGCCTCTCACAGTGCGTCTCACAGTGCGTCTCACAGTGTGTCTCACAGTGTGTCTCACAGTGCCTCTCACAGTGTGTCTCACAGTGTCTCTCACAGTGTCTCTCACAGTGTGTCTCACAGTGTCTCTCACAGCGCGTCTCACAGCGTGTCTCACAGTGCCTCTCACAGTGTGTCTCACAGTGTGTCTCACAGTGTGTCTCACAGTGCCTCTCACAGTGTGTCTCACAGTGTGTCTCACAGTGCCTCTCACAGCGCGTCTCACAGCGTCTCACAGTGTCTCTCACAGTGCCTCTCACAGTGTCTCACAGTGTCTCACAGTGTCTCTCACAGTGCCTCTCACAGTGTCTCTCACAGTGTCTCTCACAGTGCGTCTCACAGTCTCTCACAGTGTCTCTCACAGTGTGTCTCACGGTGTGTCTCACAGTGTGTCTCACAGTGTGTCTCACAGTGTGTCTCACAGTGCCTCTCACAGTGTCTCACAGTGTCTCTCACAGTGCCTCTCACAGTGTCTCTCACAGTGTCTCTCACAGCGTGTCTCACAGTGCCTCTCACAGTGTCTCTCACAGTGCCTCTCACAGTGTCTCACAGTGTGTCTCACAGTGCCTCTCACAGTGTGTCTCACAGTGTCTCTCACAGTGTCTCTCACAGTGCCTCTCACAGTGTCTCTCACAGTGTGTCTCACAGTGTCTCTCACAGTGTCTCTCACAGCGCGTCTCACAGTGTCTCTCACAGTGTCTCTCACAGTGTCTCTCACAGTGTGTCTCACAGTGTCTCTCACAGTGTGTCTCACAGTGCCTCTCACAGTGTCTCTCACAGTGTCTCTCACAGTGTGTCTCACAGTGTGTCTCACAGTGTGTCTCACAGTGTGTCTCACAGTGCGTCTCACAGTGTGTCTCACAGTGCCTCTCACAGTGTCTCTCACAGTGTGTCTCACAGTGTCTCTCACAGTGTGTCTCACAGTGTCTCTCACAGTGCGTCTCACAGTGCGTCTCACAGTGCGTCTCACAGTGTGTCTCACAGTGCGTCTCACAGTGTCTCTCACAGTGTCTCTCACAGTGCCTCTCACAGTGCGTCTCACAGTGCGTCTCACAGTGCGTCTCACAGTGTGTCTCACAGTGTCTCTCACAGTGTGTCTCACAGTGCGTCTCACAGTGCGTCTCACAGTGCGTCTCACAGTGTCTCTCACAGTGCCTCTCACAGTGCGTCTCACAGTGCGTCTCACAGTGCGTCTCACAGTGCGTCTCACAGTGTGTCTCACAGTGTCTCTCACAGTGCGTCTCACAGTGCGTCTCACAGTGCGTCTCACAGTGCGTCTCACAGTGTCTCTCACAGTGCCTCTCACAGTGCGTCTCACAGTGCGTCTCACAGTGCGTCTCACAGTGTGTCTCACAGTGCCTCTCACAGTGCGTCTCACAGTGCGTCTCACAGTGTGTCTCACAGTGTGTCTCACAGTGTCTCTCACAGTGTGTCTCACAGTGCGTCTCACAGTGCGTCTCACAGTGTGTCTCACAGTGTCTCTCACAGTGCCTCTCACAGTGCGTCTCACAGTGCGTCTCACAGTGTGTCTCACAGTGTGTCTCACAGTGCCTCTCACAGTGTGTCTCACAGTGCGTCTCACAGTGCCTCTCACAGTGCGTCTCACAGTGCGTCTCACAGTGCCTCTCACAGTGCGTCTCACAGTGCCTCTCACAGTGTGTCTCACAGTGTCTCTCACAGTGTGTCTCACAGTGTCTCTCACAGTGTCTCTCACAGCGCGTCTCACAGTGTCTCTCACAGTGTGTCTCACAGTGTGTCTCACAGTGCCTCTCACAGTGTCTCTCACAGCGCGTCTCACAGTGCCTCTCACAGTGTGTCTCACAGTGTCTCTCACAGTGTGTCTCACAGTGTCTCTCACAGTGTCTCTCACAGTGTCTCTCACAGCGCGTCTCACAGTGCCTCTCACAGTGTGTCTCACAGTGTCTCTCACAGTGTGTCTCACAGTGTCTCTCACAGTGTCTCTCACAGCGCGTCTCACAGTGCCTCTCACAGTGTGTCTCACAGTGTCTCTCACAGTGTGTCTCACAGTGCCTCTCACAGTGTCTCTCACAGCGCGTCTCACAGTGCCTCTCACAGTGTGTCTCACAGTGTCTCTCACAGTGTGTCTCACAGTGTGTCTCACAGTGTCTCTCACAGTGTCTCTCACAGCGCGTCTCACAGTGCCTCTCACAGTGTGTCTCACAGTGTCTCTCACAGTGTGTCTCACAGTGTCTCTCACAGTGTCTCTCACAGCGCGTCTCACAGTGTCTCTCACAGTGTGTCTCACAGTGCGTCTCACAGTGCCTCTCACAGTGCGTCTCACAGTGCCTCTCACAGTGTGTCTCACAGTGTCTCTCACAGTGTGTCTCACAGTGTCTCTCACAGTGTCTCTCACAGCGCGTCTCACAGTGTCTCTCACAGTGTGTCTCACAGTGTGTCTCACAGTGCCTCTCACAGTGTGTCTCACAGTGTCTCTCACAGTGCGTCTCACAGTGTCTCTCACAGTGTCTCTCACAGTGCCTCTCACAGTGTCTCTCACAGTGTGTCTCACAGTGTCTCTCACAGTGTCTCTCACAGCGCGTCTCACAGTGTCTCTCACAGTGTCTCTCACAGCGCGTCTCACAGTGTCTCTCACAGTGTGTCTCACAGTGCGTCTCACAGTGCCTCTCACAGTGCCTCTCACAGTGCGTCTCACAGTGTGCTCTCACAGTGTCTCTCACCAGTGGTCTCACAGTGTCTCTCACAGTGTCTCTCACAGCGCGTCTCACAGTGTCTCTCACAGTGTGTCTCACAGTGTGTCTCACAGTGCCTCTCACAGTGCGTCTCACAGTGTCTCTCACAGTGCGTCTCACAGTGTCTCTCACAGTGTCTCTCACAGTGCCTCTCACAGTGTCTCTCACAGTGGGTCTCACAGTGTCTCTCACAGTGTCTCTCACAGCGCGTCTCACAGTGTCTCTCACAGTGTCTCTCATAGTGTCTCTCACAGTGTGTCTCACAGTGTCTCTCACAGTGTGTCTCACAGTGCCTCTCACAGTGTCTCTCACAGTGTCTCTCACAGTGTGTCTCACAGTGTGTCTCACAGTGTGTCTCACAGTGCGTCTCACAGTGTGTCTCACAGTGCCTCTCACAGTGTCTCTCACAGTGTGTCTCACAGTGTCTCTCACAGTGTGTCTCACAGTGTCTCTCACAGTGCGTCTCACAGTGCGTCTCACAGTGCGTCTCACAGTGTCTCTCACAGTGCGTCTCACAGTGCCTCTCACAGTGCGTCTCACAGTGCCTCTCACAGTGCGTCTCACAGTGTCTCTCACAGTGTGTCTCACAGTGTCTCTCACAGTGTGTCTCACAGTGTCTCTCACAGTGCGTCTCACAGTGCGTCTCACAGTGCGTCTCACAGTGTCTCTCACAGTGCGTCTCACAGTGCCTCTCACAGTGTGTCTCACAGTGTCTCACAGTGTCTCACAGTGTGTCTCACAGTGCGTCTCACAGTGTGTCTCACAGTGCCTCTCACAGTGTCTCTCACAGTGTGTCTCACAGTGTCTCTCACAGTGTGTCTCACAGTGTCTCTCACAGTGCGTCTCACAGTGCGTCTCACAGTGCGTCTCACAGTGTCTCTCACAGTGCGTCTCACAGTGCTCTCACAGTGCGTCTGACAGTGTCTCTCACAGTGTGTCTCACAGTGTCTTCTCACAGTGTCTCTCACAGCGCGTCTCACAGTGTCTCTCACAGTGTCTCTCACAGTGTCTCTCACAGTGTGTCTCACAGTGTCTCTCACAGTGTGTCTCACAGTGCCTCTCACAGTGTCTCTCACAGTGTGTCTCACAGTGTGTCTCACAGTGTGTCTCACAGTGTGTCTCACAGTGTCTCTCACAATGTGTCTCACAGTGTCTCTCACAGCGCGTCTCACAGTGCGTCTCACAGTGCGTCTCACAGTGCCTCTCACAGTGTCTCTCACAGTGTCTCTCACAGTGTCTCTTACAGTGTCTCTCACAGTGTGTCTCACAGTGCCTCTCACAGTGCGTCTCACAGTGCGTCTCACAGTGCGTCTCACAGTGTCTCTCACAGTGCCTCTCACAGTGTCTCTCACAGTGTCTCTCACAGTGTCTCTCACAGTGTCTCTCACAGTGTCTCTCACAGTGTGTCTCACAGTGTCTCTCACAGTGTGTCTCACAGTGTCTCTCACAGTGTGTCTCACAGTGTGTCTCACAGTGCGTCTCACAGTGTCTCTCACAGTGCCTCTCACAGTGTCTCTCACAGTGTCTCTCACAGTGTCTCTCACAGTGTCTCTCACAGTGCCTCTCACAGTGTGTCTCACAGTGCCTCTCACAGTGCCTCTCACAGTGCCTCTCACAGTGTGTCTCACAGTGCCTCTCACAGTGCGTCTCACAGTGTGTCTCACAGTGTCTCTCACAGTGTCTCTCACAGTGCGTCTCACAGTGTGTCTCACAGTGCCTCTCACAGTGTGTCTCACAGCGTCTCTCACAGTGTGTCTCACAGTGTCTCTCACAGTGCTCTCACAGTGTCTCTCACAGTGTCTCTCACAGTGTGTCTCACAGTGTGTCTCACAGTGCCTCTCACAGTGCGTCTCACAGTGCGTCTCACAGTGCGTCTCACAGTGTCTCTCACAGTGCGTCTCACAGCGTGTCTCACAGTGCCTCTCACAGTGTGTCTCACAGTGCGTCTCACAGTGTGTCTCACAGTGTGTCTCACAGTGCCTCTCACAGTGTGTCTCACAGTGCCTCTCACAGTGTGTCTCACAGACAGTGTGTCTCACAGTGCCTCTCACAGTGTGTCTCACAGTGCCTCTCGCAGTGTGTCTCACAGTGTCTCTCACAGTGCGTCTCACAGTGTCTCACAGTGTGTCTCACAGTGCGTCTCACAGTGCGTCTCACAGTGCGTCTCACAGTGCGTCTCACAGTGTCTCTCACAGTGCGTCTCACAGTGTGTCTCACAGTGTGTCTCACAGTGCGTCTCACAATGTGTCTCACAGTGTCTCTCACAGTGTGTCTCACAGTGTGTCTCACAGTGTGTCTCACAGTGTCTCTCACAGTGCCTCTCACAGTGCCTCTCACAGTGCCTCTCACAGTGTCTCACAGTGTGTCTCACAGTGCGTCTCACAGTGTGTCTCACAGTGTGTCTCACAGTGTGTCTCACAGTGTGTCTCACAGTGCGTCTCACAGCGTCTCTCACAGTGCGTCTCACAGTGTCTCACAGTGCGTCTCACAGTGTCTCTCACAGTGTGTCTCACAGTGTGTCTCACAGTGTCTCTCACAGTGCGTCTCACAGTGCCTCTCACAGTGCCTCTCACAGTGTGTCTCACAGTGTGTCTCACAGTGTGTCTCACAGTGTGTCTCACAGTGTCTCTCACAGTGTGTCTCACAGTGCCTCTCACAGTGCCTCTCACAGTGTGTCTCACAGTGCCTCTCACAGTGCCTCTCACAGTGTGTCTCACAGTGCCTCTCACAGTGTCTCACAGTGTGTCTCACAGTGCCTCTCACAGTGTGTCTCACAGTGTGTCTCACAGTGTCTCTCACAGTGCGTCTCACAGTACCTCTCACAGTGTCTCTCACAGTGTCTCTCACAGTGTGTCTCACAGTGTGTCTCACAGTGCGTCTCACAGCGTCTCTCACAGTGTCTCTCACAGTGCGTCTCACAGTGTCTCTCACAGTGTGTCTCACAGTGTCTCTCACAGTGTGTCTCACAGTGTGTCTCACAGTGCGTCTCACAGTGTCTCTCACAGTGTGTCTCACAGTGTGTCTCACAGTGTCTCTCACAGTGCGTCTCACAGTGCGTCTCAGTGCGTCTCACAGTGTGTCTCACAGTGCGTCTCACAGTGTCTCACAGTGTGTCTCACAGTGTCTCTCACAGTGTGTCTCACAGTGCGTCTCACAGTGTCTCTCACAGTGTGTCTCACAGTGTGTCTCACAGTGTCTCTCACAGTGCGTCTCACAGTGCGTCTCACAGTGCGTCTCACAGTGCGTCTCACAGTGCGTCTCACAGTGTGTCTCACAGTGCGTCTCACAGTGTCTCACAGTGTGTCTCACAGTGCCTCTCACAGTGTGTCTCACAGTGCGTCTCACAATGTGTCTCACAGTGCCTCTCACAGTGTGTCTCACAGTGTGTCTCACAGTGTGTCTCACAGTGCGTCTCACAATGTGTCTCACAGTGCCTCTCACAGTGTCTCTCACAGTGTGTCTCACAGTGTGTCTCACAGTGTGTCTCACAGTGTGTCTCACAGTGCGTCTCACAGTGCCTCTCACAGTGTGTCTCACAGTGTCTCTCACAGTGCGTCTCACAGTGTGTCTCACAGTGCGTCTCACAGTGTGTCTCACAGTGTCTCTCACAGTGCGTCTCACAGTGCGTCTCACAATGTGTCTCACAGTGTCTCTCACAGTGCGTCTCACAGTGTGTCTCACAGTGCCTCTCACAGTGTGTCTCACAGTGCGTCTCACAATGTGTCTCACAGTGTGTCTCACAGTGTGTCTCACAGTGTGTCTCACAGTGCCTCTCACAGTGTGTCTCACAGTGCGTCTCACAATGTGTCTCACAGTGTGTCTCACAGTGTGTCTCACAGTGTGTCTCACAGTGCCTCTCACAGTGTGTCTCACAGTGCGTCTCACAATGTGTCTCACAGTGTGTCTCACAGTGTGTCTCACAGTGTGTCTCACAGTGCGTCTCACAGTGTCTCTCACAGTGTGTCTCACAGTGCGTCTCACAATGTGTCTCACAGTGTCTCTCACAGTGCGTCTCACAGTGTCTCACAGTGCCTCTCACAGTGCGTCTCACAGTGTCTCTCACAGTGTCTCACAGTGCCTCTCACAGTGTGTCTCACAGTGCGTCTCACAGTGCCTCTCACAGTGTCTCACAGTGCCTCTCACAGTGCGTCTCACAGTGTCTCTCACAGTGTCTCACAGTGCCTCTCACAGTGTGTCTCACAGTGTCTCTCACAGTGTGTCTCACAGTGTGTCTCACAGTGCGTCTCACAGTGCGTCTCACAGTGTGTCTCACAGTGTGTCTCACAGTGCGTCTCACAGTGCGTCTCACAGTGTGTCTCACAGTGTGTCTCACAGTGTCTCTCACAGTGTCTCTCACAGTGTCTCACAGTGCCTCTCACAGTGTGTCTCACAGTGCGTCTCACAGTGCCTCTCACAGTGCCTCTCACAGTGTGTCTCACAGTGTGTCTCACAGTGTCTCTCACAGTGTCTCACAGTGCCTCTCACAGTGTGTCTCACAGTGCGTCTCACAGTGCCTCTCACAGTGTCTCTCACAGTGTCTCACAGTGCCTCTCACAGTGCGTCTCACAGTGTCTCTCACAGTGTCTCACAGTGCCTCTCACAGTGTGTCTCACAGTGCGTCTCACAGTGCGTCTCACAGTGCGTCTCACAGTGTGTCTCACAGTGTGTCTCACAGTGTCTCTCACAGTGTGTCTCACAGTGTGTCTCACAGTGCGTCTCACAGTGTCTCTCACAGTGTGTCTCACAGTGCCTCTCACAGTGCCTCTCACAGTGCCTCTCACAGTGTGTCTCACAGTGTCTCTCACAGTGTGTCTCACAGTGCCTCTCACAGTGTCTCACAGTGTGTCTCACAATGTCTCTCACAGTGCGTCTCACAGTGTCTCTCACAGTGTGTCTCACAGTGTGTCTCACAGTGCGTCTCACAATGTGTCTCACAGTGTCTCTCACAGTGTGTCTCACAGTGCGTCTCACAGTGTCTCTCACAGTGTCTCTCACAGTGTGTCTCACAGTGTGTCTCACAGTGCGTCTCACAGTGTCTCTCACAGTGTGTCTCACAGTGTGTCTCACAGTGTCTCTCACAGTGCGTCTCACAGTGCGTCTCACAGTGCGTCTCACAGTGTCTCACAGTGTGTCTCACAGTGCGTCTCACAGTGTCTCACAGTGTGTCTCACAGTGTCTCACAGTGTGTCTCACAGTGCGTCTCACAATGTGTCTCACAGTGTCTCTCACAGTGCCTCTCACAGTGCGTCTCACAGTGTGTCTCACAGTGCCTCTCACAGTGCCTCTCACAGTGCGTCTCACAGTGTGTCTCACAGTGTGTCTCACAGTGTGTCTCACAGTGTGTCTCACAGTGTGTCTCACAGTGCGTCTCTCAGTGCGTCTCACAGTGCGTCTCACAGTGTGTCTCACAGTGCCTCTCACAGTGCCTCTCACAGTGTCTCTCACAGTGTGTCTCACAGTGCCTCTCACAGTGTCTCTCACAGTGTGTCTCACAGTGTGTCTCACAGTGTCTCACAGTGTGTCTCACAGTGCGTCTCACAATGTGTCTCACAGTGTCTCTCACAGTGCCTCTCACAGTGTGTCTCACAGTGTGTCTCACAGTGTGTCTCACAGTGCCTCTCACAGTGTCTCTCACAGTGTGTCTCACAGTGTGTCTCACAGTGTCTCACAGTGTGTCTCACAGTGCGTCTCACAATGTGTCTCACAGTGTCTCTCACAGTGCGTCTCACAGTGCCTCTCACAGTGTGTCTCACAGTGTGTCTCACAGTGTGTCTCACAGTGCCTCTCACAGTGTCTCTCACAGTGTGTCTCACAGTGTGTCTCACAGTGTGTCTCACAGTGTGTCTCACAGTGCGTCTCACAGTGCGTCTCACAGTGTCTCTCACAGTGTCTCTCACAGTGCGTCTCACAGTGCCTCTCACAGTGTGTAGGGCAGACTGTGAGCGGGGTTACTCCCTTACCCCTCACAGTACAGGGCAGACTGTGAGCGGGGTTACACCCTTACCCCTCACAGTACAGGGCAGACTGTGAGCGGGGTTACTCCCTTACCCCTCACAGTACGGGACAGACTGTGAGCGGGGTTACACCCTTACCCCTCACAGTACAGGACAGACTGTGAGCGGGGTTACACCCTTACCCCTCACAGCCTTACCCCTCACAGTACGGGGCAGACTGTGAGCGGGGTTACACCCTTACCCCTCACAGTACAGGACAGACTGTGAGCGGGGTTACACCCTTACCCCTCACAGTACGGGGCAGACTGTGAGCGGGGTTACACCCTTACCCCTCACAGTACAGGACAGACTGTGAGCGGGGTTACACCCTTACCCCTCACAGTACAGGACAGACTGTGAGCTGGGTTACACCCTTACCCCTCCCAGTACAGGACAGACTGTGAGCGGGGTTACTCCCTTACCCCTCACAGTACAGGACAGACTGTGAGCGGGGTTACAACCTTACCCCTCACAGTACGGGACAGACTGTGAGCGGGGTTACACCCTTACCCCTCACAGTACGGGACAGACTGTGAGCGGGGTTACACCCTTACCCCTCACAGTACGGGACAGACTGTGAGCGGGGTTACACCCTTACCCCTCACAGTACAGGACAGACTGTGAGCGGGGTTACACCCTTACCCCTCACAGTACAGGGCAGACTGTGAGCGGGGTTACTCCCTTACCCCTCACAGTACAGGACAGACTGTGAGCGGGGTTACACCCTTACCCCTCACAGTACAGGACAGACTGTGAGCGGGGTTACACCCTTACCCCTCACAGTACAGGACAGACTGTGAGCGGGGTTACACCCTTACCCCTCACAGTACAGGACAGACTGTGAGCGGGGTTACTCCCTTACCCCTCACAGTACAGGGCAGACTGTGAGCGGGGTTACACCCTTACCCCTCACAGTACAGGACAGACTGTGAGCGGGGTTACACCCTTACCCCTCACAGTACAGGACAGACTGTGAGCGGGGTTACTCCCTTACCCCTCACAGTACAGGACAGACTGTGAGCGGGGTTACTCCCTTACCCCTCACAGTACAGGGCAGACTGTGAGCGGGGTTACAGCCTTACCCCTCACAGTACAGGACAGACTGTGAGCGGGGTTACACCCTTACCCCTCACAGTACAGGACAGACTGTGAGCGGGGTTACTCCCTTACCCCTCACAGTACAGGGCAGACTGTGAGCGGGGTTACTCCCTTACCCCTCACAGTACAGGACAGACTGTGAGCGGGGTTACACCCTTACCCCTCACAGTACAGGGCAGACTGTGAGCGGGGTTACACCCTTACCCCTCACAGTACAGGACAGACTGGGAGCGGGGTTACACCCTTACCCCTCACAGTACAGGGCAGACTGTGAGCGGGGTTACAACCTTACGCCTCCCAGTACAGGACAGACTGTGAGCGGGGTTACACCCTTACCCCTCCCAGTACAGGACAGACTGTGAGCGGGGTTACTACCGTGAAGCACCAACATATTATATAACCACACGCCATACCCAACCACCCCACCTACTTAGGCAGGCAGGGGCGCGGGCGGTCTGGTGTATAACCGCCCCAGCCACCGGGGGCCCCTGCCCCTCCCACCCATGGGCCACGCTGTGTCGGGCAGATTAACTGCAGCGCAGAGATGGGCGTTCTGCTCTGTCACCGGCGGGGGTGGGGGGAGAGGATTTAAGGCGACCCAGCCCCGGGATCCTGCATGGGGTCCTCTCAGTTTTCGCAGGAAGCGACGGCCAATGACTGGTCATTGCACGCATGGAATGTGGACCAGGACCCCTACTCACCTTCACCGACGCATGGCGAGGAGGGGGACAGGCGCCGAGGCCAGTCACCGCGCTTCAGGCCAGGTCAGCGCAGGGTACTAACCCGAGCAACGAGTACAGGACAGACTGTGAGCGGGGTTACACCCTTACCCCTCACAGTACGGGACAGACTGTGAGCGGGGTTACACCCTTACCCCTCACAGTACGGGACAGACTGTGAGCGGGGTTACACCCTTACCCCTCGCAGTACAGGACAGAGTGTGAGCGGGGTTACACCCTTACCCCTCACAGTACAGGACAGACTGTGAGCGGGGTTACACCCTTACCCCTCACAGTACAGGGCAGACTGTGAGCGGGGTTACTCCCTTACCCCTCACAGTACAGGACAGACTGTGAGCGGGGTTACACCCTTACCCCTCACAGTACAGGACAGACTGTGAGCGGGGTTACACCCTTACCCCTCACAGTACAGGACAGACTGTGAGCGGGGTTACACCCTTACCCCTCACAGTACAGTACAGACTGTGAGCAGGGTTACTCCCTTACCCCTCACAGTACAGGGCAGACTGTGAGCGGGGTTACACCCTTACCCCTCACAGTACAGGACAGACTGTGAGCGGGGTTACACCCTTACCCCTCACAGTACAGGACAGACTGTGAGCGGGGTTACTCCCTTACCCCTCACAGTACAGGACAGACTGTGAGCGGGGTTACTCCCTTACCCCTCACAGTACAGGGCAGACTGTGAGCGGGGTTACAGCCTTACCCCTCACAGTACAGGACAGACTGTGAGCGGTGTTACACCCTTACCCCTCACAGTACAGGACAGACTGTGAGCGGGGTTACTCCCTTACCCCTCACAGTACAGGGCAGACTGTGAGCGGGGTTACTCCCTTACCCCTCACAGTACAGGACAGACTGTGAGCGGGGTTACACCCTTACCCCTCACAGTACAGGGCAGACTGTGAGCGGGGTTACACCCTTACCCCTCACAGTACAGGACAGACTGGGAGCGGGGTTACACCCTTACCCCTCACAGTACAGGGCAGACTGTGAGCGGGGTTACAACCTTACGCCTCCCAGTACAGGACAGACTGTGAGCGGGGTTACACCCTTACCCCTCCCAGTACAGGACAGACTGTGAGCGGGGTTACTACCGTGAAGCACCAACATATTATATAACCACACGCCATACCCAACCACCCCACCTACTTAGGCAGGCAGGGGCACGGGCGGTCTGGTGTATAACCGCCCCAGCCACCGGGGGCCCCTGCCCCTCCCACCCATGGGCCACGCTGTGTCGGGCAGATTAACTGCAGCGCAGAGATGGGCGTTCTGCTCTGTCACCGGCGGGGGTGGGGGGAGAGGATTTAAGGCGACCCAGCCCCGGGATCCTGCATGGGGTCCTCTCAGTTTTCGCAGGAAGCGACGGCCAATGACTGGTCATTGCACGCATGGAATGTGGACCAGGACCCCTACTCACCTTCACCGACGCATGGCGAGGAGGGGGACAGGCGCCGAGGCCAGTCACCGCGCTTCAGGCCAGGTCAGCGCAGGGTACTAACCCGAGCAACGAGATTCCAGGTAAGGAAATAAATCCTAGTCTAGTACGGGTAATAGCGACTCAGATAGTGACAGCGACATTTCACAAAACCGGTATGTATAAATTCCTAAAGAGCCAGCGGTGATTAACCGGTCACTTAAGGCCAGGCCAAGCGGTGCAACGCAGGGGGCAGCACGGGAGAGCAAGGCCTCAAAAATTAAGGACGACGGCGTAAGCGCCAGCAATTGTATTGTATTGTATGTCTTTATTTATATAGCGCCATTAATGTACATAGCGCTTCACATTAGTAATACACGTGGTTATCAAATAATAACAGATCATATAAATAACAGATCATGGGAATAAGTGCTTTAGGCATTGAAGTAACATTAAGGAAGAGTCCCTGCCCCGAAGAGCTTACACTTTAATGTAAAGGAAAGGACACGTACGCCGGCGCTATGACGTCTCTCCAGTCGGGTTACACGCCCTGAGAAAGACCATTTCAATTGAAACGCGTGGGAGGAGGTTCTCTTTTCTGTTTGTTGGTGTATCCGTTTTAGGTGGTTTAATAAAGTATTTGTTCATTCCTTCACTGGTGAGTTTTGGTCTAGATAGGAGCGGCAGTACTGCTGATCAATTCTACCCCGTACCACTATGATCGGACGGACGCCGAGGAGGGAAGCCAGACACCCGCTCTGGGTGCGACGCCAAGCAGGGGGCGCGGGGGGACCAGTATCAATCCTTCACCACCCAGGCTGGTTCAGCCACTATTTACCTGCTTGCCCTAGAAGTAACTAGACGGATTTTTCTATCTACACCCAAAGTGAGATAATAAAAGGGAAAGTTCACGGACGTACACAACCTTTTGCTGATGGGTTTCAGGCCAGGGAAAAAGCAAAGGCTACATGTGAGGAGAGAGCTAGTAAGTATAAATCATGGACAACTGGCTAAGAGGTTACCTTGTGTTAGCCAGCTGCCTGCTGGAGAAGCATTTAAAACCAGAGACAGAACATAAAACACAGACAAAGCTCAGTTTTAGCACATCCAGTGAAACTCATACACGGTACAGTGCCTAAATATATATGTATAAATATCTATTAAGTGAAATGGTCTTTTAGTTTGACATTTTTGGCCAAAATTGTTGTAAGCCCCTGAGCCAACTTCACGGCAGACCACAATTCAGGGGTCCCTAACGCTAATATAAATTCTTAGTAACCTGTATAATAACAGGAAGAATGATTTATAGTAAATCTGTCAATATTAGTTGCAAAGTTCTAAGTCTGATTGAAGCCTTTATTAACCTGTACATTACCAGGAAAAGCACTCTGTATTAGAGTTGTCACAACCATCCTGCAAGCAAACAAGTTCCCCTGTGTGGAAGATGCTATGGAGTGAGCCCTTAACCATTTAAATGTGGGAGGGGGTGAGCTTCAATTAAGTAGGAGGAGGAGGTGCTGGAGAAGCACCCAGAAGAGGGTCTGAACGTCCTTAAATACATAGACCTTAGATGCGACACATATAAAACATATGGGGGAACATCGCGGTAAGAATATGTTTAGAATTTGGTAACCACACTCGCAAGTCGCAATCTTAAATTCGCCTCTATATACCCGCACGTCATACGGGAGAAAATGACCAAGGAGGATGCCTGGGACGCATGGCTGGACCATTTCACTCACGGCCCATACACTGAGGGGCCTTATTCAGGAATGCTAGGGTGCTAGGAAGGTGACACTAATACATGCCCACGTCACCTCGGGCAGATGGGGATCGCGGACTTACGGACCTGATCCAGAAGTCGCTAGCCCCACGCACTTGGAGAACCTACCTCCAGGCTTGGCACACATGGCTAGTATTCAAGCAAAAGGACAGAGTCGAGGGTAAGCGAGGTAGCAGCGCACGGGTCATTAGCTTCCTACAGGCCCAGAAGGCAGCGGGGGCGACGCAGACCAGGGTTGGGGCCATGATGGCAGGACTGTCTGTTTTTCTGAAATAGCACATCTGCAGGGACATAACTAAGGATTTCATAGTTAGGAGAACCCTAATAATAGGCTGGGATAGGGGTGAAGCCAAGTGAACTGACAGTAAGGAGCCTATAACGCCAGACAGGCTTCAGGTATTGATGATAGTAAAATAGGCTAAAGCGCTCTATGCAGGTATAATGAAATAAAGTGAGCCAAACCACTAAGCCAAGGTATATAAAATGAGTATGATATAGTACTTAATATGCAATAGTATGGGTACTATCCTCCTGAAGACAGGTGGTAGAGGGTACAAGCCAATCAACCTCAGTCTCATTGGCAGGTTCCCCTGAACATAAGCAATACTCACATCCTAGGAGTGGTAGGCAGGCTGTGCAGCTACAGATATGCAGTATAACAGGAAAATGGAGAACAAAAGCGCACTAGCAAAAACGGAGCAGGAAGGACCCAGATTCAAAAATAAATAAATAAAAGGGCACTTAATGTGACAAAAGACCCATACAACGCGTTTCGAACGTCACGGCGTTCTTTTTCAAGGTATTGATGATGGCAGCAAAAGAGCTATGTTTCAGTACAGCGGAAAAGGGAACTGTTCAGAGTAGTATTTGCCGTGGCTTTCTTGGTGCCTCCAGGGTTGGCGAGCTAGTGGCGGCATCTTAAACAATCCAGGGTTCGGGCTTGTTTTTCGCGAGCATGATTCTCAATGCTACGTCGGTGGTATGCAAGATTCACAGGTCTAAAACCGACCAAGTGGGTCCACCTCACTATAGAGGATAACAGAAGTTTGCCCAGTGGCGTTGAGTAAGGGGTACGTAAGGCACAGGCCCAAGATTGGGGGCAATTTCATCATTCATCAGGACGCAACACCACTCACAAGGTGCCAATTTCAAAGCGTTTTAGGCGGTGCCTTGCTGCTAAGGGGGATGGATCCTAGTGTATTTGGTACCCATTGCTTTACAATTGGTGCCGCTACAGCGGCAGCTGAGAACGGCTGTATGCTGGACCAAATGTGGAAACCGGGGAGGTGGAAACCCAGTGCCTATAGGGGGTAACATCAGGGCCAAAGGGCACAGCAACGTGCGGAGGCAAGAAGATTAACATGTTTTTCCCTCTCAGTAGGCAGCTGCACAAGGACCCTGGAAGTGTGGATCATGGGTCATTCCTTCGTTCAGTGGGCGCACGTATGGGCGAAGGATCAGCGGTGCGGCCAGCAGCTGTGGTGTACGGGGGAGGGGGTGAATTGGCGTTGGCTTGGGAAGAGAGGAAGGCGCTTGGTTGATCTGTAACAGGCTCTGGACAATTAGTGAGCAGAATTTCAGGTGAAACCGGATGTTAGTTTGCTACACCTTGTGGGGAATGATCCAGCCAACATCAAAACACTAGAGTTGATTTATCGGTTACAGCAGGAATGCGCCCGCTTGAAGGCGCTGTGGAGTGAGGTTTTAATCATTAGGTCTGTAATTAGTCCAGACTAGAGAAAGCTAGGAGGAAGGTAAATAAGGCCATGGGCAAAATTCATCCTCTAGCAGCGGTAAAACTCTTAAAGCGCAGAGAGACTGACACCAAGGAGTGCAGCTGGCACAGAAGGGACTGCGTGCATCTATCACCAAAGGGGTTGGAGGTGTTCTTAAGTAACATCAAGGGTTTTTTGCGGGAAGAATTAAGATCAGAGGTCGCAGCTTTGGGTGGGCGTGTCGGCCCCAGGGTAGCCAGTGCCCGGCAGAGGGGCCTCCGGGTGGCGGAGCTGCCGCGCCAGCCAAGCTCACGAGACGGAGAAAGGGTGAGGACTTTAGGGTCCATCCCTCAGCTGGAGCCCCTAGAACAGCGCGGCAGGCTGGAGGCGCCGGCTGTAGGGCCGGGCCGGCCTATGCCCAATCAACGCTGGTAAAAGGCTGGGCGCCAGCTTTAGGGCTGGGCCTAAGCTGACCCTAGGGGCGGGAGGGGGAGGGAAGCAGCCCAACATCGGCTGAATTAGGATCTCCCCCTCCCATTTTACAGTGCTTTTGGGCGGGGGGAGGGAGTGGGCCAATTGCTGGCTGTCTGGGCAAGGATCTCCCCCCCATGCACATGCTACGGGCGGGGGGAGGGAGCGGGCCAATTGCTGGCTGTCGGCAGGGATCTCCCCCCCATGCACATGATACGGGCGGGGGGAGGGAGCGGGCCAATTGCTGGCTGTCTGGGCAAGGATCTCCCCCCCCCCCCATTTTGCATGGAGCATACTTTGCTGGCGGGCAGGCTGGAAGGATTTTAACAGCAGATGTTAAAATAAAGCTGTGACCTTTTCTTCCAACATTGTGTGGTCTCCATTATTTGGTTTAGCGTCACAAAGGAGGGGCGGCGCATAAAGCCTTTATGTGTGTGTGTGTGAGTGTGTCTGTGTGTGTGTCTGTGTGTGTGTCTGTGTGTGTGCCTGGGTGTGTGTGTGAGTGTGTCTGTGTGTGTGTCTGTGTGTGTGTCTGTGTGTGTGCCTGGGTGTGTGTGTGAGTGTGTGAGTGTGTGTGTGTGTGTGTGTGTCAGGACATGCATGGGAGCCACACATTCTCACTAATCCTCATTACAGGTTTACAGGAATCATTTGAGACGCCCGATTACTAAAGGAGATAAATGTTCTGTCACCGGCTGTGTCAGACAATACATTCACCACCGACTGCCTGTGCAGGGCGCGGGTCAGAGGTTAATTAAAGACATCCAAAGGTCGCTGGGTGATTATGTGCGAGCTGCACTGTAACCGGGTACCAGTGATGCAGACAGTGACAGGAGATTTATACCAGAGGTGATGACACTGGCAGGATCTGCGCTGATAGCAGGAGCCTTGATATTGCTCTCAGCAGGATGATGGATGCGCCTCACACTCCCTATTACACGTCGCTGGCTTCAATGGCACTCAGCAGGGCTCATAACCTGCGCTGTGACGGGAACGGAGAGACGCGGAGAGCTGCGCAGCCCAACGCTGGGATGTACGAATGGAGAGATAAGATTAGGAAACGCAGTAATTGTACTCGCTCTTTCTGCTGACAATGTAACATTCTGCTCCTCAGGAAGTGCGGGGACCAGCTGAAATAATCTGTGCAGTGAGTGAAAATAGTGAGATATTTATTCGCAGGCTGAATCCCCGGCACACAACACATTACCGACTCCTAGCAGCACAAACACCGACTGCGGAGTCATCAGCAAGAAGCTAACACCGACTGCGGAGTCATCAGCAAGAAGCTAACACCGACTGCGGAGTCATCAGCAAGAAGCTAACACCGACTGCGGAGTCATCAGCAAGAAGCTAACACCGACTGCGGAGTCATCAGCAAGAAGCTAACACCGACTGCGGAGTCATCAGCAAGATGCTAACACCGACAGATCGTAATGTGAGCTCAGTTTGTAGCTAAGGATATCACCGAATCACCGCCATTTCTTACAGGATTCAATGGTACTGATAATGCAGAATATCACAGAATATCGGCTGCAATAACCGTTGCTATATCTGTAGATGCCGATTTATGTCTGAGCAGAAAACGCGTGCAGTTAATGAGTGTTGCGTGTGCAGTGGGCGAGCGTTGCGTGTGCAGTGGGCGAGTATTGTGTGCACAGTGGGCGAGCGTTGCGTGCAGTGGGCGAGTATTGTATGGGCAGTGGGCAAGCATTGTGTACAGTGGACGAGCGTTGTGGGCGAGCGTTGCGTGCAGTGGGCGAGCGTTGTGTGCAGTGGGCGAGCGTTGTGTGCAGTGGGCGAGCGTTGTGTGCAGTGGGCGAGCCTTGTGAGCAGTGGTCGAGCATTGTGTGCAGTGGGCGAGCTAGCGTGCAGTGGGCGAGCATTGTGTGCGCAGTGGGCGAGCATTGTGTACAGTGGGCGAGCATTGTGTACAGTGGGCGAGCGTTGTGGGCGAGCGTTGCGTGCAGTGGGCGAGCATTGTGTGCAGTGGGCGAGCTAGCGTGCAGTGGGCGAGCTAGCGTGCAGTGGGCGAGCGTTGTGTGCAGTGGGCGAGCGTTGTGTGCAGTGGGCGAGCGTTGTGTGCAGTGGGCGAGTGTTGTGTGCAGTGGGCGAGCATTGTGTGCAGTGGGCGAGCATTGTGTGCAGTGGCGAGCATTGTGTGCAGTGGGCGAGCGTTGTGGGTGCAGTGGGAGAGCTGTGTGTGCGTAGTGTGAAAGTATTTTGTGCAGTGGGCGTGCATTGTGTGCGAGCATTTCATGCTGTGGGGGAGCGTCGCATGCAGTGGGAGAGCATTGTGTGTGCAGTGGGCGAGCATTGTGTGCAGTGGGCGAGCATTGTGTGCAGTGGGCGAGCGTTGTGTGCAGTGGGCGAGCGTTGTGTGCAGTGGGCGAGCATTGTGTGCAGTGGGTGAGCGTTGTGGGCGCAGTGGGAGAGCATTGTTTGCGTAGTGTGCGAGTATTTTGTGCAGTGGGCGAGCATTGCGTGCAGTGGGAGAGCATTGTGTGCAGTGGGCGAGCGTTGCGTGCAGTGGGAGAGCACTGTGTCCGCAGTGGGCGAGCGTTGTGTGCGCAGTGGCCAAGCGTTGTGTGCGCAGTGGGCGAGCGTTGTGTGCAGTGGGCGAGCGTTGTGTGCAGTGGGCGAACATTGTGTGCAGTGGACGAACGTTGTGTGCAGTGGACGAACGTTGTGTGCAGTGGGAGAGCATTGTGTGCAGTGGGCGAGCATTGTGTGCAGTGGGCGAACGTTGCTTGCACAGTGGGCGAGTATTGTGTGTGCAGTGGGTGAGCATTGTGTGTGCAGTGGACGAGCGTTGCATGCAGTGGGTGAGCATTGTGTGCAGTGGTCGAGCGTTGTGGGCACACTGGGAGAGCATTATGTGCGTAGTGTGCGAGTATTGTGTGCAGTGCGCGAGCGTTTTGTGCAGTGGGAGAGCATTGTGTCCGCAGTGGGCAAGCGTTGTGTGCAGTGGGCGAGCGTTGTGTGCAGTGGGAGAGCATTGTGTCCGCAGTGGGCAAGCGTTGTGTGCAATGGGCGAGCGTTGTGTGCAGTGGGCGAGCGTTGTGTGCAGTGGGCGAGCGTTGTGTGCACTGGGAGAGCATTGTGTGCGCAGTGGGCGAGCGTTGTGTGCAGTGGGCGAGCGTTGTGTGCAGTGGGCGAGCGTTGTGTGCACTGGGAGAGCGTTGTGTGCACTGGGAGAGCATTGTGTGTGCAGTGGGCGAGCGTTGTGTGCAGTGGGCGAGCGTTGTGTGCAGTGGGCGAGCGTTGTGTGCAGTGGGCGAGCTTTGTGTGTAGTGGGCAAGCATTGTGGGCACAGTGGGAGAGCATTGTGTGCGTAGCGTGCGAGTATTGTCCGCAGTGGGCAAGCGTTGTGTGCAGTGGGCGAGCGTTGTGTGCAGTGGGAGAGCATTGTGTCCGCAGTGGGCGAGCGTTGTGTGCAGTGGGCGAGCGTTGTGTGCAGTGGGCGAGCGTTGTGTGCAGTGGGCGAGCGTTGTGTGCACTGGGAGAGCATTGTGTGCACAGTGGGCGAGCGTTGTGTGCAGTGGGCGAGCGTTGTGTGCAGTGGGCGAGCGTTGTGTGCAGTGGGAGAGCGTTGTGTGCAGTGGGCGAGCGTTGTGTGCACTGGGAGAGCGTTGTGTGCACTGGGAGAGCATTGTGTGAGCAGTGGGCGAGCGTTGTGTGCAGTGGGAGAGTATTGTGTGCAGTGGGAGAGCATTGTGTGCAGTGGGCGAACGTTGCATGTGCGAATGTTGCTTGCACAGTGGGCGAGCGTTGCGTGCAGTGGGTGAGCATTGTGTGTGCAGTTGGCGAGCATTGTATGTGCAGTTGACGAGCATTGTGTGCAATGGGCGTGCATTGTGTGCGAGCATTGCATGCAGTGGGCGAGCGTAGCATGCAGTGGGAGAGCATTGTGTGCACAGTGGGCGAGCATTGTGTGCAGTGGCGAGCATTGTGTGCAGTGGGCGAGCGTTGTGGGCGCAGTGTGAGAGCTGTGTGTGCGTAGTGTGCGAGTATTTTGTGCAGTGGGCGTGCATTGTGTGCGAGCATTTCATGCTGTGGGGGAGCGTCGCATGCAGTGGGAGAGCATTGTGTGTGCAGTGGGCGAGCATTGTATGCAGTGGGCGAGCATTGTGTGCAGTGGGCGAGCATTGTGTGCAGTGGGCGAGCATTGTGTGCAGTGGGCGAGCGTTGTGTGCAGTGGGCGAGCATTGTGTGCAGTGAGTGAGCGTTGTGGGCGCAGTGGGAGAGCATTGTTTGCGTAGTGTGCGAGTATTTTGTGCAGTGGGCGAGCGTTGCGTGCAGTGGGAGAGCATTGTGTGCAGTGGGCGAGCGTTGCGTGCAGTGGGAGAGCATTGTGTCCGCAGTGGGCGAGCGTTGTGTGCGCAGTGGCCAAGCGTTGTGTGCGCAGTGGACGAGCGTTGTGTGCAGTGGGCGAACGTTGTGTGCAGTGGACGAACGTTGTGTGCAGTGGACGAACGTTGTGTGCAGTGGACGAACGTTGTGTGCAGTGGACAAACGTTGTGTGCAGTGGACGAACGTTGTGTGCAGTGGGAGAGCATTGTGTGCAGTGGGCGAGCATTGTGTGCAGTGGGCGAGCATTGTGTGCAGTGGGCGAACGTTGCTTGCACAGTGGGCGAGTATTGTGTGTGCAGTGGGTGAGCATTGTGTGTGCAGTGGACGAGCGTTGCATGCAGTGGGTGAGCATTGTGTGCAGTGATCGAGCGTTGTGGGCACACTGGGAGAGCATTATGTGCGTAGTGTGCGAGTATTGTGTGCAGTGCGCGAGCGTTTTGTGCAGTGGGAGAGCATTGTGTCCGCAGTGGGCAAGCGTTGTGTGCAGTGGGAGAGCGTTGTGTGCAGTGGGCGAGCGTTGTGTGCAGTGGGCGAGCGTTGTGTGCAGTGGGCGAGCGTTGTGTGCACTGGGAGAGCATTGTGTGCGCAGTGGGCGAGCGTTGTGTGCAGTGGGCTAGCGTTGTGTGCAGTGGGCGAGCGTTGTGTGCACTGGGAGAGCGTTGTGTGCAGTGGGCGAGCGTTGTGTGCAGTGGGCGAGCGTTGTGTGCAGTGGGCGAGCGTTGTGTGCAGTGGGCGAGCTTTGTGTGTAGTGGGCAAGCATTGTGGGCACAGTGGGAGAGCATTGTGTGCGTAGCGTGCGAGTATTGTCCGCAGTGGGCAAGCGTTGTGTGCAGTGGGCGAGCGTTGTGTGCAGTGGGAGAGCATTGTGTCCGCAGTGGGCGAGCGTTGTGTGCAGTGGGCGAGCGTTGTGTGCAGTGGGCGAGCGTTGTGTGCACTGGGAGAGCATTGTGTGCGCAGTGGGCGAGCGTTGTGTGCAGTGGGCGAGCGTTGTGTGCACTGGGAGAGCATTGTGTGCGCAGTGGGCGAGCGTTGTGTGCAGTGGGAGAGCAGTGTGTGCACTGGGAGAGCGTTGTGTGCAGTGGGCGAGCGTTGTGTGCACTGGGAGAGCGTTGTGTGCAGTGGGCGAGCGTTGTGTGCAGTGGTCGAGCGTTGTGTGCAGTGGGCGAGCGTTGTGTGCACTGGGAGAGCGTTGAGTGCAGTGGGAGAGCATTGTGTGCGCAGTGGGCGAGCGTTGTGTGCACTGGGAGAGCGTTGTGTGCAGTGGGCGAGCGTTGTGTGCACTGGGAGAGCGTTGTGTGCACTGGGAGAGCATTGTGTGCGCAGTGGGCGAGCGTTGTGTGCAGTGGGCGAGCGTTGTGTGCACTGGGAGAGCGTTGTGTGCACTGGGAGAGCATTGTGTGCGCAGTGGGCGAGCGTTGTGTGCAGTGGGCGAGCGTTGTGTGCAGTGAGAAAGCGTTGTGTGCAGTGGGCGAGCATTGTGTGCAGTGGGCGAACATTGTGTGCAGTGGGTGAGTGTTGTGTGCAGTGGGCGAGCATTGTGTGCAGTGGGCGAGCATTGTGTGCAGTGGGCGAACGTTGCTTGCACAGTGGGTGAGTATTGTGTGCAGTGGGCGAACGTTGCTTGCACAGTGGGTGAGTATTGTGTGCACAGTGGGCGAGCATTGTGTGCAGTGGGCGAGCATTGTGGGCGAGCGTTGCGTGCAGTGGGCTAGCATTGTGTGCGCAGTGGGCGAGCATTGTGGGCGAGAATTGTGTGCGCAGTGGGAGAGCATTGTGTGTGCAGTGGGAGAGTATTGTGTGTGCAGTGAGCGAGCGTTGTGTGCTTTGTGCGAGCGTTGTGGGCAGTGGGCGAGCGTTGTGTGCAGTGGGCGAGCGTTGTGTGCAGTGGGCGAGCGTTGTGTGCAGTGGGCGAGCGTTGTGTGCGCAGTGGGTGAGCGTTGTGTGCGCAGTGGGCGAGCATTGTGTGCGCAGTGGGCGAGCATTGTGTGTGCAGTGGACGAGCGTTGCATGCAGTGGGAGAGCATTGTGTGCAGTGGGTGAGCATTGTGTGCAGTGGGTGAGCATTGTGTGCAGTGGGCGAGCGTTGTGTGCAGTGGGCGAGCTTTGTGTGTAGTGGGCAAGCATTGTGGGCACAGTGGGAGAGCATTGTGTGCGTAGCGTGCGAGTATTGTCCGCAGTGGGCAAGCGTTGTGTGCAGTGGTCGAGCGTTGTGTGCAGTGGGCGAGCGTTGTGTGCACTGGGAGAGCATTGTGTGCGCAGTGGGCGAGCGTTGTGTGCAGTGGGAGAGCGTTGTGTGCACTGGGAGAGCATTGTGTGCGCAGTGGGCGAGCGTTGTGTGCAGTGGGCGAGCGTTGTGTGCACTGGGAGAGCGTTGTGTGCAGTGGGCGAGCGTTGTGTGCACTGGGAGAGCGTTGTGTGCACTGGGAGAGCATTGTGTGCGCAGTGGGCGAGCGTTGTGTGCAGTGGGCGAGCGTTGTGTGCAGTGAGAAAGCGTTGTGTGCAGTGGGCGAGCATTGTGTGCAGTGGGCGAACATTGTGTGCAGTGGGTGAGCGTTGTGTGCAGTGGGCGAGCATTGTGTGCAGTGGGCGAGCATTGTGTGCAGTGGGCGAACGTTGCTTGCACAGTGGGTGAGTATTGTGTGCACAGTGGGCGAGCATTGTGTGCAGTGGGCGAGCATTGTGGGCGAGCGTTGCGTGCAGTGGGCGAGCATTGTGTCCGCAGTGGGCGAGCATTGTGGGCGAGAATTGTGTGCGCAGTGGGAGAGCATTGTGTGTGCAGTGGGAGAGTATTGTGTGTGCAGTGAGCGAGCGTTGTGTGCATTGGGCGAGCGTTGTGGGCAGTGGGCGAACGTTGTGTGCAGTGGACAAACGTTGTGTGCAGTGGACGAACGTTGTGTGCAGTGGGAGAGCATTGTGTGCAGTGGGCGAGCATTGTGTGCAGTGGGCGAGCATTGTGTGCAGTGGGCGAACGTTGCTTGCACAGTGGGCGAGTATTGTGTGTGCAGTGGGTGAGCATTGTGTGTGCAGTGGACGAGCGTTGCATGCAGTGGGTGAGCATTGTGTGCAGTGGTCGAGCGTTGTGGGCACACTGGGAGAGCATTATGTGCGTAGTGTGCGAGTATTGTGTGCAGTGCGCGAGCGTTTTGTGCAGTGGGAGAGCATTGTGTCCGCAGTGGGCAAGCGTTGTGTGCAGTGCGCGAGCGTTTTGTGCAGTGGGAGAGCATTGTGTCCGCAGTGGGCAAGCGTTGTGTGCAGTGGGCGAGCGTTGTGTGCAGTGGGAGAGCATTGTGTGCAGTGGTCGAGCGTTGTGGGCACACTGGGAGAGCATTATGTGCGTAGTGTGCGAGTATTGTGTGCAGTGCGCGAGCGTTTTGTGCAGTGGGAGAGCATTGTGTCCGCAGTGGGCAAGCGTTGTGTGCAGTGGGAGAGCGTTGTGTGCAGTGGGCGAGCGTTGTGTGCAGTGGGCGAGCGTTGTGTGCAGTGGGCGAGCGTTGTGTGCACTGGGAGAGCATTGTGTGCGCAGTGGGCGAGCGTTGTGTGCAGTGGGCGAGCGTTGTGTGCAGTGGGCGAGCGTTGTGTGCACTGGGAGAGCGTTGTGTGCAGTGGGCGAGCGTTGTGTGCAGTGGGCGAGCGTTGTGTGCAGTGGGCGAGCGTTGTGTGCAGTGGGCGAGCTTTGTGTGTAGTGGGCAAGCATTGTGGGCACAGTGGGAGAGCATTGTGTGCGTAGCGTGCGAGTATTGTCCGCAGTGGGCAAGCGTTGTGTGCAGTGGGCGAGCGTTGTGTGCAGTGGGAGAGCATTGTGTCCGCAGTGGGCGAGCGTTGTGTGCAGTGGGAGAGCGTTGTGTGCACTGGGAGAGCATTGTGTGCGCAGTGGGCGAGCGTTGTGTGCAGTGGGCGAGCGTTGTGTGCACTGGGAGAGCGTTGTGTGCGCAGTGGGCGAGCATTGTGTGCGCAGTGGGCGAGCATTGTGTGTGCAGTGGACGAGCGTTGCATGCAGTGGGAGAGCATTGTGTGCAGTGGGCGAGCGTTGTGTGCAGTGGGCGAGCTTTGTGTGTAGTGGGCAAGCATTGTGGGCACAGTGGGAGAGCATTGTGTGCGTAGCGTGCGAGTATTGTCCGCAGTGGGCAAGCGTTGTGTGCAGTGGTCGAGCGTTGTGTGCAGTGGGCGAGCGTTGTGTGCGCAGTGGGTGAGCGTTGTGTGCGCAGTGGGCGAGCATTGTGTGCGCAGTGGGCGAGCATTGTGTGTGCAGTGGACGAGCGTTGCATGCAGTGGGAGAGCATTGTGTGCAGTGGGCGAGCGTTGTGTGCAGTGGGCGAGCTTTGTGTGTAGTGGGCAAGCATTGTGGGCACAGTGGGAGAGCATTGTGTGCGTAGCGTGCGAGTATTGTCCGCAGTGGGCAAGCGTTGTGTGCAGTGGTCGAGCGTTGTGTGCAGTGGGCGAGCGTTGTGTGCACTGGGAGAGCATTGTGTGCGCAGTGGGCGAGCGTTGTGTGCAGTGGGAGAGCGTTGTGTGCACTGGGAGAGCATTGTGTGCGCAGTGGGCGAGCGTTGTGTGCAGTGGGCGAGCGTTGTGTGCAGTGAGCAAGCGTTGTGTGCAGTGGGCGAGCATTGTGTGCAGTGGGTGAGCGTTGCGTGGGCGAACGTTGCTTGCACAGTGGGTGAGTATTGTGTGCACAGTGGGCGAGCATTGTGTGCAGTGGGCGAGCATTGTGGGCGAGCGTTGCGTGCAGTGGGCTAGCATTGTGTGCGCAGTGGGCGAGCATTGTGGGCGAGCATTGTGTGCGCAGTGGGCTAGCATTGTGTGCGCAGTGGGCGAGCATTGTGGGCGAGAATTGTGTGCGCAGTGGGAGAGCATTGTGTGTGCAGTGGGAGAGTATTGTGTGTGCAGTGAGCGAGCGTTGTGTGCATTGGGCGAGCGTTGTGGGCAGTGGGCGAGCGTTGTGTGCAGTGGGCGAGCGTTGTGTGCAGTGAGCGAGCATTGTGTGCAGTGGGCGAGCGTTGTGTGCAGTGGGAGAGCGTTGTGTGCACTGGGAGAGCATTGTGTGCGCAGTGGGCGAGCGTTGTGTGCAGTGGGCGAGCGTTGTGTGCACTGGGAGAGCGTTGTGTGCAGTGGGCGAGCGTTGTGTGCACTGGGAGAGCGTTGTGTGCACTGGGAGAGCATTGTGTGTGCAGTGGGCGAGCATTGTGTGCAGTGGGCGAACATTGTGTGCAGTGGGTGAGCGTTGTGTGCAGTGGGCGAGCATTGTGTGCAGTGGGCGAGCATTGTGTGCAGTGGGCGAACGTTGTGTGCAGTGGGCGAGCGTTGTGTGCAGTGGGCGAGCGTTGTGTGCAGTGGGCGAGCGTTGTGTGCACTGGGAGAGCATTGTGTGTGCAGTGGGCGAGCGTTGTGTGCAGTGGGCGAGCGTTGTGTGCACTGGGAGAGCGTTGTGTGCAGTGGGCGAGCGTTGTGTGCAGTGGGCGAGCGTTGTGTGCAGTGGGCGAGCGTTGTGTGCAGTGGGCGAGCTTTGTGTGTAGTGGGCAAGCATTGTGGGCACAGTGGGAGAGCATTGTGTGCGTAGCGTGCGAGTATTGTCCGCAGTGGGCAAGCGTTGTGTGCAGTGGGCGAGCGTTGTGTGCAGTGGGAGAGCATTGTGTCCGCAGTGGGCGAGCGTTGTGTGCAGTGGGCGAGCGTTGTGTGCAGTGGGCGAGCGTTGTGTGCACTGGGAGAGCATTGTGTGCGCAGTGGGCGAGCGTTGTGTGCAGTGGGCGAGCGTTGTGTGCAGTGAGCAAGCGTTGTGTGCAGTGGGCGAGCATTGTGTGCAGTGGGTGAGCGTTGCGTGGGCGAACGTTGCTTGCACAGTGGGTGAGTATTGTGTGCACAGTGGGCGAGCATTGTGTGCAGTGGGCGAGCATTGTGGGCGAGCGTTGCGTGCAGTGGGCTAGCATTGTGTGCGCAGTGGGCGAGCATTGTGGGCGAGCATTGTGTGCGCAGTGGGCTAGCATTGTGTGCGCAGTGGGCGAGCATTGTGGGCGAGAATTGTGTGCGCAGTGGGAGAGCATTGTGTGTGCAGTGGGAGAGTATTGTGTGTGCAGTGAGCGAGCGTTGTGTGCATTGGGCGAGCGTTGTGGGCAGTGGGCGAGCGTTGTGTGCAGTGGGCGAGCGTTGTGTGCAGTGAGCGAGCATTGTGTGCAGTGGGCGAGCGTTGTGTGCAGTGGGAGAGCGTTGTGTGCACT
Source organism: Ascaphus truei (assembly GCF_040206685.1). Taxonomy (NCBI): domain Eukaryota; kingdom Metazoa; phylum Chordata; class Amphibia; order Anura; family Ascaphidae; genus Ascaphus; species Ascaphus truei. Next base: position 71,160 of record NW_027457215.1, on the reverse strand, counting down.
GGGAGAGCATTGTGTGCGCAGTGGGCGAGCGTTGTGTGCAGTGGGCGAGCGTTGTGTGCACTGGGAGAGCGTTGTGTGCAGTGGGCGAGCGTTGTGTGCACTGGGAGAGCGTTGTGTGCACTGGGAGAGCATTGTGTGTGCAGTGGGCGAGCATTGTGTGCAGTGGGCGAACATTGTGTGCAGTGGGTGAGCGTTGTGTGCAGTGGGCGAGCATTGTGTGCAGTGGGCGAGCATTGTGTGCAGTGGGCGAACGTTGTGTGCAGTGGGCGAGCGTTGTGTGCAGTGGGCGAGCGTTGTGTGCAGTGGGCGAGCGTTGTGTGCACTGGGAGAGCATTGTGTGTGCAGTGGGCGAGCGTTGTGTGCAGTGGGCGAGCGTTGTGTGCACTGGGAGAGCGTTGTGTGCAGTGGGCGAGCGTTGTGTGCAGTGGGCGAGCGTTGTGTGCAGTGGGCGAGCGTTGTGTGCAGTGGGCGAGCTTTGTGTGTAGTGGGCAAGCATTGTGGGCACAGTGGGAGAGCATTGTGTGCGTAGCGTGCGAGTATTGTCCGCAGTGGGCAAGCGTTGTGTGCAGTGGGCGAGCGTTGTGTGCAGTGGGAGAGCATTGTGTCCGCAGTGGGCGAGCGTTGTGTGCAGTGGGAGAGCGTTGTGTGCAGTGGGCGAGCGTTGTGTGCACTGGGAGAGCATTGTGTGCGCAGTGGGCGAGCGTTGTGTGCAGTGGGCGAGCGTTGTGTGCAGTGGGCGAGCGTTGTGTGCACTGGGAGAGCGTTGTGTGCAGTGGGCGAGCGTTGTGTGCAGTGGGCGAGCGTTGTGTGCAGTGGGCGGGCGTTGTGTGCAGTGGGCGAGCTTTGTGTGTAGTGGGCAAGCATTGTGGGCACAGTGGGAGAGCATTGTGTGCGTAGCGTGCGAGTATTGTCCGCAGTGGGCAAGCGTTGTGTGCAGTGGGCGAGCGTTGTGTGCAGTGGGAGAGCATTGTGTCCGCAGTGGGCGAGCGTTGTGTGCAGTGGGCGAGCGTTGTGTGCACTGGGAGAGCATTGTGTGCGCAGTGGGCGAGCGTTGTGTGCAGTGGGCGAGCGTTGTGTGCAGTGGGCGAGCGTTGTGTGCAGTGGGCGAGCGTTGTGTGCAGTGGGAGAGCATTGTGTGTGCAGTGGGCGAGCGTTGTGTGCAGTGGTCGAGCGTTGTGTGCAGTGGGAGAGCATTGTGTCCGCAGTGGGCGAGCGTTGTGTGCAGTGGGCGAGCGTTGTGTGCAGTGGGCGAGCGTTGTGTGCACTGGGAGAGCATTGTGTGCGCAGTGGGCGAGCGTTGTGTGCAGTGGGCGAGCGTTGTGAGCAGTGGGCGAGCGTTGTGTGCAGTGGGCGAGCGTTGTGTGCAGTGGGAGAGCATTGTGTGTGCAGTGGTCGAGCGTTGTGTGCAGTGGGCGAGCGTTGTGTGCACTGGGAGAGCGTTGAGTGCAGTGGGAGAGCATTGTGTGCGCAGTGGGCGAGCGTTGTGTGCACTGGGAGAGCGTTGTGTGCAGTGGGCGAGCGTTGTGTGCACTGGGAGAGCGTTGTGTGCAGTGGGCGAGCGTTGTGTGCAGTGGGCGAGCGTTGTGTGCAGTGGGCGAGCGTTGTGTGCAGTGGGCGAGCGTTGTGTGCACTGGGAGAGCGTTGTGTGCACTGGGAGAGCGTTGTGTGCAGTGGGCGAGCGTTGTGTGCACTGGGAGAGCGTTGTGTGCACTGGGAGAGCATTGTGTGCGCAGTGGGCGAGCGTTGTGTGCAGTGGGCGAGCGTTGTGTGCAGTGAGAAAGCGTTGTGTGCAGTGGGCGAGCATTGTGTGCAGTGGGCGAACATTGTGTGCAGTGGGTGAGCGTTGTGTGCAGTGGGCGAGCATTGTGTGCAGTGGGCGAGCATTGTGTGCAGTGGGCGAACGTTGCTTGCACAGTGGGTGAGTATTGTGTGCAGTGGGCGAACGTTGCTTGCACAGTGGGTGAGTATTGTGTGCACAGTGGGCGAGCATTGTGTGCAGTGGGCGAGCATTGTGGGCGAGCGTTGCGTGCAGTGGGCTAGCATTGTGTGCGCAGTGGGCGAGCATTGTGGGCGAGAATTGTGTGCGCAGTGGGAGAGCATTGTGTGTGCAGTGGGAGAGTATTGTGTGTGCAGTGAGCGAGCGTTGTGTGCATTGTGCGAGCGTTGTGGGCAGTGGGCGAGCGTTGTGTGCAGTGGGCGAGCGTTGTGTGCAGTGGGCGAGCGTTGTGTGCAGTGGGCGAGCGTTGTGTGCGCAGTGGGTGAGCGTTGTGTGCGCAGTGGGCGAGCATTGTGTGCGCAGTGGGCGAGCATTGTGTGTGCAGTGGACGAGCGTTGCATGCAGTGGGAGAGCATTGTGTGCAGTGGGTGAGCATTGTGTGCAGTGGGTGAGCATTGTGTGCAGTGGGCGAGCGTTGTGTGCAGTGGGCGAGCTTTGTGTGTAGTGGGCAAGCATTGTGGGCACAGTGGGAGAGCATTGTGTGCGTAGCGTGCGAGTATTGTCCGCAGTGGGCAAGCGTTGTGTGCAGTGGTCGAGCGTTGTGTGCAGTGGGCGAGCGTTGTGTGCACTGGGAGAGCATTGTGTGCGCAGTGGGCGAGCGTTGTGTGCAGTGGGAGAGCGTTGTGTGCACTGGGAGAGCATTGTGTGCGCAGTGGGCGAGCGTTGTGTGCAGTGGGCGAGCGTTGTGTGCACTGGGAGAGCGTTGTGTGCAGTGGGCGAGCATTGTGTGCGCAGTGGGCGAGCGTTGTGTGCACTGGGAGAGCGTTGTGTGCACTGGGAGAGCATTGTGTGCGCAGTGGGCGAGCGTTGTGTGCAGTGGGCGAGCGTTGTGTGCAGTGAGAAAGCGTTGTGTGCAGTGGGCGAGCATTGTGTGCAGTGGGCGAACATTGTGTGCAGTGGGTGAGCGTTGTGTGCAGTGGGCGAGCATTGTGTGCAGTGGGCGAGCATTGTGTGCAGTGGGCGAACGTTGCTTGCACAGTGGGTGAGTATTGTGTGCAGTGGGCGAACGTTGCTTGCACAGTGGGTGAGTATTGTGTGCACAGTGGGCGAGCATTGTGTGCAGTGGGCGAGCATTGTGGGCGAGCGTTGCGTGCAGTGGGCTAGCATTGTGTGCGCAGTGGGCGAGCATTGTGGGCGAGAATTGTGTGCGCAGTGGGAGAGCATTGTGTGTGCAGTGGGAGAGTATTGTGTGTGCAGTGAGCGAGCGTTGTGTGCATTGGGCGAGCGTTGTGGGCAGTGGGCGAGCGTTGTGTGCAGTGGGCGAGCGTTGTGTGCAGTGGGCGAGCGTTGTGTGCAGTGGGCGAGCGTTGTGTGCGCAGTGGGTGAGCGTTGTGTGCGCAGTGGGAGAGCATTGTGTGCAGTGGGCGAGCGTTGTGTGCAGTGGGCGAGCTTTGTGTGTAGTGGGCAAGCATTGTGGGCACAGTGGGAGAGCATTGTGTGCGTAGCGTGCGAGTATTGTCCGCAGTGGGCAAGCGTTGTGTGCAGTGGTCGAGCGTTGTGTGCAGTGGGCGAGCGTTGTGTGCACTGGGAGAGCATTGTGTGCGCAGTGGGCGAGCGTTGTGTGCAGTGGGAGAGCGTTGTGTGCACTGGGAGAGCATTGTGTGCGCAGTGGGCGAGCGTTGTGTGCAGTGGGCGAGCGTTGTGTGCAGTGAGCAAGCGTTGTGTGCAGTGGGCGAGCATTGTGTGCAGTGGGTGAGCGTTGCGTGGGCGAACGTTGCTTGCACAGTGGGTGAGTATTGTGTGCACAGTGGGCGAGCATTGTGTGCAGTGGGCGAGCATTGTGGGCGAGCGTTGCGTGCAGTGGGCTAGCATTGTGTGCGCAGTGGGCGAGCATTGTGGGCGAGCATTGTGTGCGCAGTGGGCTAGCATTGTGTGCGCAGTGGGCGAGCATTGTGGGCGAGAATTGTGTGCGCAGTGGGAGAGCATTGTGTGTGCAGTGGGAGAGTATTGTGTGTGCAGTGAGCGAGCGTTGTGTGCATTGGGCGAGCATTGTGGGCAGTGGGCGAGCGTTGTGTGCAGTGGGCGAGCGTTGTGTGCAGTGAGCGAGCATTGTGTGCAGTGGGCGAGCGTTGTGTGCACTGGGAAAGCGTTGTGTGCACTGGGAGAGCATTGTGTGCGCAGTGGGCGAGCGTTGTGTTCAGTGGGCGAGCGTTGTGTGCAGTGGGCGAGCGTTGTGTGCAGTGGGCGAGCTTTGTGTGCAGTGGGCGAGCGTTGTGGGCACAGTGGGAGAGCATTGTGTGCGTAGCGTGCGAGTATTGTGTGCAGTGGGAGAGCATTGTGTGCAGTGGGAGAGCATTGTGTCCGCAGTGGACAAGCGTTGTGTGCAGTGGTCGAGAGTTGTGTGCAGTGTGCAGTGGGCGAGCGTTGTGTGCACTGGGAGAGCGTTGTGTGCAGTGGGCGAGCGTTGTGTGCAGTGGGCGAGCGTTGTGTGCAGTGGGCGAGCGTTGTGTGCAGTGGGCGAGCTTTGTGTGCAGTGGGCGAGCGTTGTGGGCACAGTGGGAGAGCATTGTGTGCGTAGCGTGCGAGTATTGTGTGCAGTGGGAGAGCATTGTGTGCAGTGGGAGAGCATTGTGTCCGCAGTGGACAAGCGTTGTGTGCAGTGGTCGAGAGTTGTGTGCAGTGTGCAGTGGGCGAGCGTTGTGTGCACTGGGAGAGCGTTGTGTGCAGTGGGCGAGCGTTGTGTGCAGTGGGCGAGCGTTGTGTGCAGTGGGCGAGCGTTGTGTGCAGTGGGCGAGCGTTGTGTGCAGTGGGCGAGCGTTGTGTGCACTGGGAGAGCGTTGTGTGCGCAGTGGGCGGGCGTTGTGTGCAGTGGGCGAGCGTTGTGTGCAGTGAGCGAGCGTTGTGTGCAGTGGGCGAGCGTTGTGTGCAGTGGGCGACCGTTGTGTGCAGTGGGCGACCATTGTGTGCAGTGGGCGAGCGTTGCATGGGCGAACGTTGCTTGCACAGTGGGTGAGTATTGTGTGCACAGTGGGCGAGCATTGTGTGCAGTGGGCGAGCATTGTGGGCGAGCGTTGCGTGCAGTGGGCGAGCATTGTGTGCGCAGTGGGCTAGCATTGTGGGCGAGCATTGTGTGCGCAGTGGGAGAGCATTGTGTGTGCAGTGGGCGAGCGTTGTGGGCAGTGGGCGAGGGTTGTGTGCTGTGGGCGAGCATTGTGTGCAGTGGGCGAGCATTGTGTGCAGTGGGCGAGCGTTGTGTGCAGTGGACGAGCATTGTGTGCAGTGGGCGAGCGTTGTGTGTGCAGTGGGCGAGCGTTGTGTGTGCAGTGGGCGAGCATTGTGTGCGCAGTGGGCGAGCGTTGTATGCAGTGGGCGAGCATTGTGTGTGCAGTGGGAGAGTATTGTGTGCAGTGGGTGAGCATTGTGTGCAGTGGGCGAACGTTGCTTGCACAGTGAACGAGCGTTGCGTGCAGTGGGCGAGTATTGTGTGTGCAGTGGGTGAGCATTGTGTGTGCAATGGGCGTGCATTGTGTGCGAGCATTGCATTCAGTGGGCGAGCGTTGCATGCAGTGGGAGAGCAGTGTGTGCGCAGTGGGCGAGCATTGTGTGCAGTGGGTGAGCATTGTGTGCAGTGGGCGAGCATTGCGTGCAGTGGGAGAGCATTGTGTCCGCAGTGGGCAAGCATTGTGTGCAGTGGGCGAGCGTTGTGTGCAGTGGGCGAGCGTTGTGTGCAGTGAGCGAGCGTTGTGGGCACTGGGAGAGCATTGTGTGTGCAGTGGGCGAGCGTTGTGTGCAGTGGGCGAGCGTTGTGTGTGCAGTGGGCGAGCGTTGTGTGAGCAGTGGGAGAGCGTTGTGTGAGCAGTTGGCGAGCGTTGTGTGAGCACTGGGAGAGCTTTGTGTGTGCAGTGGGCGAGCTTTGTGTGTGCAGTGGGCGAGCGTTGTGTGCGCAGTGGGCCGGCATTGTGTGCAGTGGGCGAGCATTGTGTGCAGTGGGCAGGCATTGTGTGCAGTGGGCGGGCGTTGTGTGCAGTGAGCGAGCGTTGTGTGCAGTGGGCGAGCGTTGTGTGCAGTGGGCGACTGTTGTGTGCAGTGGGCGACCATTGTGTGCAGTGGGCGAGCGTTGCATGGGCGAACGTTGCTTGCACAGTGGGTGAGTATTGTGTGCACAGTGGGCGAGCATTGTATGCAGTGGGCGAGCATTGTGGGCGAGCGTTGCGTGCAGTGGGCGAGCATTGTGTGCGCAGTGGGCTAGCATTGTGGGCGAGCATTGTGTGCGCAGTGGGAGAGCATTGTGTGTGCAGTGGGCGAGCGTTGTGGGCAGTGGGCGAGGGTTGTGTGCTGTGGGCGAGCATTGTGTGCAGTGGGCGAGCATTGTGTGCAGTGGGCGAGCGTTGTGTGCAGTGGACGAGCATTGTGTGCAGTGGGCGAGCGTTGTGTGTGCAGTGGGCGAGCGTTGTGTGTGCAGTGGGCGAGCATTGTGTGCGCAGTGGGCGAGCGTTGTATGCAGTGGGCGAGCATTGTGTGTGCAGTGGGAGAGTATTGTGTGCAGTGGGTGAGCATTGTGTGCAGTGGGCGTACGTTGCTTGCACAGTGGACGAGCGTTGCGTGCAGTGGGCGAGTATTGTGTGTGCAGTGGGTGAGCATTGTGTGTGCAATGGGCGTGCATTGTGTGCGAGCATTGCATTCAGTGGGCGAGCGTTGCATGCAGTGGGAGAGCAGTGTGTGCGCAGTGGGCGAGCATTGTGTGCAGTGGGTGAGCATTGTGTGCAGTGGGCGAGCATTGCGTGCAGTGGGAGAGCATTGTGTCCGCAGTGGGCAAGCGTTGTGTGCAGTGGGCGAGCGTTGTGTGCAGTGGGCGAGCGTTGTGTGCAGTGGGCGAGCGTTGTGTGCAGTGTGCGAGCGTTGTGGGCACTGGGAGAGCATTGTGTGTGCAGTGGGCGAGCGTTGTGTGCAGTGGGCGAGCGTTGTGTGTGCAGTGGGCGAGCGTTGTGTGTGCAGTGGGCGAGCGTTGTGTGAGCAGTGGGAGAGCGTTGTGTGAGCAGTTGGCGAGCGTTGTGTGAGCACTGGGAGAGCTTTGTGTGCGCAGTGGGCGAGCGTTGTGTGTGCAGTGGGCGAGCGTTGTGTGCGCAGTGGGCCGGCATTGTGTGCAGTGGGCGAGCATTGTGTGCAGTGGGCAGGCATTGTGTGCAGTGGGTGGGCATTGTGTGCAGTGGGCGAGCGTTGTGTGCGCAGTGGGCAGGCATTGTGTGCAGTGGGCGAGCGTTGTGTGCGCAGTGGGCGGGCGTTGTGTGCAGTGGGCGGGCATTGTGTGCGCAGTGGTCGGGCTTTGTGTGCAGTGGGCGAGCGTTGTGTGCAGTGGTCGGGCATTGTGTGCAGTGGGCGAGCATTGTGTGCAGTGGTCGGGCATTGTGTGCAGTGGGCGAGCGTTGTGTGCGCAGTGGGCGGGCATTGTGTGCAGTGGACGGGCATTGTGTGCAGTGGGCGAGCATTGTGTGCAGTGGGCGAGCATTGTGTGCAGTGGGCGAGCGGAGCATGATGGTGTAAGAGTGTTATTGTAATGAAAAGGAGGGTGAGACGCACACGGCTTTGAAGGGGGGTGAGAGGGTGTCAGTGTGGGGCATGTTTATTTTAATCCAAAAATATAGCCACCTTTTTATGACAGGCATGGAACGTGGTGACGTGCGACCTGCAGCAAAACAAAGAATTCGGATTCCCCCCTTTTGAGAGTTTGCGGCTTTTCTGATCCTTATTGCACCATGAGGACCCGTATTTACAATTCCCCAAATCATTCACTTCACGGGGCACATGTAAGAGAGATGAATAACTATAGCACATTATTATAATACCCTTGTCAGTAATTAGGTTTTACAGTAACCCTACAATCCAATGCTCAGGCGCCCCAATCATCATTAACGTAGAAACTTCATGCAGTTTGACTTCTGTTAAATTTATTGGTTATTCCTAAATGCTGAAATTCTTGGGGTTGCCGAACGGGAGGATTAAAAACCACCAGTTCCCACCATAACTGGCTTAGATCTTGGAATGGAGCCTGAGATGAATGTGGGATGATGAGATGATGGTGGGGGGATGAGATGATGGGGGGGGGGGTGAGATAAGATGGTGGGGGGGGTGAGATGAGATGATGATGGGGGGAATGAGATGATGGTGGGGGGATGAGATGATGGTGGGGGGATGAGATGATAGGGGGGGGATGAGATGATAGGGGGGGGATGAGATGATGGTGGGGGGGGATGAGATGATGGTGGGGGGATGAGATGATGGTGGGGGGGATGAGATGATGGTGGGGGGGATGAGATGATGGTGGGGGGATGAGATGATGGTGAAGGGTGATAAGATGATGGTGTGGGGGATGAGATGATGGTGGGGGGATGAGATGATGGTGGGGGGGATGAGATGATGGTGGGGGGATGAGAAGGTGGGTGGGTGGATGAGATGATGGTGGGGGGGATGAGATGATTGTGGGGGTGGGTGAGATGATGGTGGGGGGGATGAGATGATGGTGAAGGGTGATAAGATGATGGTGTGGGGGATGAGATGATGGTGCGGGGATGAGATGATGGTGGGGGGGATGAGATGATGGTAAGGGGATGAGATGATGGTGGGGGGATGAGATGATGGTGGGGGGATGAGATGATGGTGGGTGGATGAGATGATGGTGGGTGGGTGGATGAGATGATGGTGGGTGGGTGGATGAGATGATGGTGGGTGGGTGGGCGGATGAGATGACGATGGGGAAGGGATGATGGTGGGGAGGGAATGAGATGATGGTGGGGGGGATGAGATGATGGTGGGGGGAGTGAGATGATGATGGGGGATGAGATGATGGTGGGTGGGTGGGTGGATGAGATGACGATGGGGAAGGGATGATGGTGGGGAGGGAATGAGATGATGGTGGGGGGGATGAGATGATGGTGGGGGGAGTGAGATGATGATGGGGGATGAGATGATGGTGGGGAGGGAATGAGATGATGATGGGGGGATGAGATGATGGTGGGTGGGTGAATGAGATGATGAGATGATGGTGGGGGGGGGTGAGATGATGGTGGAGGATGAGATGATGGTGGGGGGGATGAGATGATGGTTGGTGGAAGAGATGATGGTGGAGGATGAGATGATGGTGGGATGATAGGATAATGAGATGATGGTGGGGGATGAGATGATGGTGGGGGGGATGAGATGATGGTGGGGGGGATGAGATATTGGTGGGGGGGATGAGATGATGGTGGGGGGGATGAGATGATGGTAGGGGGATGAGATGATGGTGGGGGGATGAGATGATGGTGGGGGGGATGAGATGATGGTGGGGGGATGAGATGGTGGGTGGGTGGATGAGATGATGGTGGGGGGGATGAGATGATTGTGGGGGTGGGTGAGATGATGGTGGGGGGGGATGAGATGATGGTGAAGGGTGATAAGATGATGGTGTGGGGGATTAGATGATGGTGGGGGGGATGAGATGATGGTGGGGGGATGAGATGATGGTGGGGGGGATGAGATGATGGTAGGGGGATGAGATGATGGTGGGGGGGATGAGATGATGGTGGGGGGGATGAGATGATGGTGGGGGGGATGAGATGGTGGGTGGGTGGATGAGATGATGGTGGGGGGGATGAGATGATTGTGGGGGTGGGTGAGATGATGGTGGGGGGGGATGAGATGATGGTGAAGGGTGATAAGATGATGGTGTGGGGGATTAGATGATGGTGGGGGGGATGAGATGATGGTGGGGGGATGAGATGATGGTGGGGGGGATGAGATGATGGTAGGGGGATGAGATGATGGTGGGGGGATGAGATGATGGTGGGGGGGATGAGATGATGGGGGGGGATGAGATGGTGGGTGGGTGGATGAGATGATGGTGGGGGGGATGAGATGATTGTGGGGGTGGGTGAGATGGTGGTGGGGGGGATGAGATGATGGTGAAGGGTGATAAGATGATGGTGTGGGGGATGAGATGATGGTGGGGGGATGAGATGATGGTGGGGGGGGTGAGATGTTGGTTGGTGGAAGAGATGATGGTGGGGGGGTGAGATGTTGGTTGGTGGAAGAGATGATGGTGGGGGGGTGAGATGTTGGTTAGTGGAAGAGATGATGGTGGGGGATGAGATGATGGTGGGGGATGAGATGATGGTGGGGGATGAGATGATGGTGGGGGGATGAGATGATGTGGGATGATAGGATAATGAGATGATGGTGGGGGATGAGATGATGGTGGGGGATGAGATGATGGTGGGGGGATGAGATGATGGTGGGATGATAGGATAATGAGATGATGGTGGGGGATGAGATGATGGTGGGGGGATGAGATGATGGTGGGGGGGATGAGATGATGGTGGGGGGATGAGATGATGGTGGGGGGGATGAGATGATGGTGGGGGGATGAGATGATGGTGGGGGGGATGAGATGATGGTGGGGGATGAGATGATGGTGGGATGATAGGATAATGAGATGATGAGACCTAAATAGGATTCAGATCTTTACACAAATATTGACGCAGAATGATCTGGATGTGCACAAGACAGCACTTTAATTATGGTGGAACATTCCTTGTAAGGAAAGTCTGCCCTTCCACACATCACTATCTGCCGCTCGGGGTAACTATCTGCCGCTCGGGGTAGCTATCTGCCGCTCGGGGTAGCTATCTGCCGCTCGGGGTAGCTATCTGCCGCTCGGGGTAGCTATCTGCTGCGTGGAAACCCCCTTCTCTTTGTAACGACCAGTTCTTCTTTCTTGTGTGGGATGCGCCATGTTTTTATTACTAATATTATATTATGATTTCCATGTAATCGGTTCCCTGACTCAGGAGCCCGGGATGTGCTATGGAAGGGTTAAGCCTCTGGCTGGGAAGTGCCCGCGAAGAGGAAGCGGAGAGTGCTGAGCGCAGGAGAGCGCTGGACGCAGGAGAGCGCTGGGCGCAGGAGAGCGCTGGGCGCAGGAGAGCGCAGGAGAGCGCCGGCGATGGGTAACACGCTGAGCGGAGAGAAACACTCCTTCAATATGTGATGTATTTATCAAACCGCTGGAGTATACTTTCCATGCAGCTCTGCAATCATCTCTCCTGCGCTCCTGTATAAACCACATCTTAGAGCGTGAAATGCAGACATGATTTATACAGAATCAAACCCATTCTGTTCTGTGATATCCTAACACGACTGAGTCCACTGAACAGGAAATAAACTCGCATAAAGCACGCGTTTAAAGTGCTGTACGCAGCCAAGAAAAGCCCATTATTTCTGCTCCTAATGGTACTCCGCAGGGGGTGTACAGGGGCGTCAGGGCTGTTGTTTTTTAATATCAAACAGACAGTGTACGCTGTCTATAGAAAATCCCAGAGAAATGTATGCCTGATCTAAGGAGCTCACACTCTAATTTGACTTAAGGCCCAGTACACCGTTCTAATTATAATGGTCAATAACTACATGTATTGCACCAAACTATTCTGGGGCATCCCCGCAAATAAAAACACATCTGCACATATAAGCGCAAAGCTATTTGTGTGTATTTTATTCCATAGCAAAGAAAACATTCTAAAGATGTAACAAGTAACTATTAGATTAGATCAAGCAAAAAAGAGTTTCACAGCCTGGCACAATCATCACGGCATTGTGACACGGTGACACTGGTATACTGTGACATTGAGATACTGAGACATTGTGACACTGAGATATTGTGACACTGTGACACTGAGATACTGTAATACTGTGACATTGTGATACTGAGATACCGTTACATTGTGACACTGAGATTTTGTGACATAGTGATACTGTGACATTGTGATACTGAGATACTGTGATACTGTGACACTGAGATACTGTGACATTGTGACACTGGGACACTGAGATACTGTGACACTGAGATACTGTGACATTGTGACACTGGGACACTGAAATACTGTGACATTGTGACACTGGGACACTGAGATACTGTGACATTGTGACACTGAGATACTGTAATACTGTGACATTGTGATACTGAGATACCATTACATTGTGATACTGAGATTTTGTGACATTGTGATACTGTGACATTGTGACACTGATATACTGTGACATTGTGATACTGAGATACTGTGACACTGAGATACTGTGACATTGTGACACTGAGATACTGTGACATTGTGATACTGAGATACTGTGACACTGAGATACTGTGATACTGTGACACTGAGATACTGTGATACTGTGACACTGAGATACTGTGACACTGAGATACTGTGACATTGTGACACTGAGATACTGTGACATTGTGACATTGTGACACTGGGACACTGAGATACTGTGACACTGAGATACTGTGACATTGTGACACTGAGACACTGAGATACTGTGACACTGAGATACTGTGATACTGTGACACTGAGATACTGTGACACTGAGATACTGTGACATTGTGACACTGAGATACTGTGACATTGTGACATTGTGACACTGGGACACTGAGATACTGTGACACTGAGATACTGTGACATTGTGACACTGGGACGCTGAGATACTGTGACATTGTGACACTGGGACACTGAGATATTGTGACATTGTGACACTGGGACGCTGAGATACTGTGACATTGTGACACTGGGACACTGAGATATTGTGACATTGTGACACAGGGACGCTGAGATACTGTGAAATTGTGACATTGTGACACCGTGACACTGAGATACTGTGACATTGTGACACTGGGACACTGAGATATCGTGACACTGTGATTCAGTTCTTGTTCCCTAAATACAATCGCAAAATCCCATCCTGGCTCAAGATAATCCCGTGTCTGTGGGAAATGGAGCTAGAACTGTCCTGGAATCTCAGGATGGCGTGGGTCAGTACCGCAGTGTGGGTCAGTACTGGCTTATCATTGGTCAGAGGTGTCGGTTCTTCTTGTTCGTCTCATTCAGACAAATATCCCACTTGAGTATTCAGCTCCAGATGTAACTCGAACACGGCGCCGAAAGGCAGCGCTACGAAAAGGGAATAAGCACATTCACAATGAGATGTGCAGCCACCCCCGGCGTGCAAATACCAGTCAGTATAATGATGTGTGCACCATACAGCATCTGCAGACATGATAGGGACCGAACCTCATGTCCAACACCTTGACCCACGGGTGGGTCACTCAAGTCCTCAAGGGCCACCAACAGGTCAGGTTTTCAGGATATCCCTAATACCTAGCCTGTTGGTGGCCCTTGACGACTGGAGTTGCCCACCCTTGCCTTAACACCTACACCGCTCCTCCTTCCAGGATTAACCTACACAACTGGAGCTGCCTAGTAACAAAACCCGATCACGCACGTCTCTCCTTCCCCACTGTCCATTATTAACAGGAGATTGCTGAGAGATTCTGCTGCTTCACTCCCCTAACCTCCCGATTGTATTTTCTTAACCCTCTCCCGCAGAGAACATTCTTCTCTCTCGGGCGCCGGGGGCTGCGGAAGTCTGTACACTGCATGGAGGGAGAATATATCGTGTAAACGAGATGGGTGCGCGGGTCAGCCCTCCCAGTAATCATTTCATTTAGAATTTGGAGGGAAGACTGCACAGAACTGCCACCTTAACATATGCTTCTCCGGCCGGTGAGACGGCGCAGATGAGGCTCTAACTCAGAGTCCTGACACGTCTCATACCTCGCAGTGACACGGCTCGTTCTTATACTGCTCCACTGATCTCGCCGCCTGTCCCAGGCTCCCCACGCTCAGAGGAACAGAAGTACCAGATATCACTGGCCCATTAAACGTACTCCCTGCTCGGGGCAAATGACATGTGTATAATTCACAGAACAACGTATCTCCGTTATAAGTGTAACCCCCCTTCTAAAGGCTAGGCCCGCCCTGGGTTGCTGTGGGGATCCAGACGTCATGCAGGGGGTATTTTAGGAGGAGTGACCGTTCTGGAAGGTTAGGTTCCAGTAGGGCATAAGGAGAGGAGCCTCGGGGAGAGTAGACACCCCATGTTATGGGGTAATAGAATAGACTAGGCCCCCCTACTTTGTTATGTTTTAGACAGGGACAGTAACCTTGTCAGTTGGGATCCCTAGAGAAGACTAAGGGAGTCCAAGATAAGTGTCAAGTATGAAACGACGTGTGCCAGAGCGCCTCAGTAACGAGGAGTCGCGGGTGCCGGCGGATCGGCTCTAACCGCGGTTCTGCATTTACATTCCTCTCAGGCTGAAGTGGCAGTAACCACAATGGCTAAATGTATTGGGTTAAGTAGACAGGACCCGCTAGGATCCCCAATGGGCCTAGTATTACTGAGATAATGAGGAAAGAGGTTCCACAACTATTAGGAGAGGGCCCGGGTCTTATCGCAGCAAAGGACCAAGGCATTCCTATAAGTGTTAGGCCGAGTCCATGGTCCCTGCTGGCGTGCTGAGGCGTGCTGAGGCGCAGGGAAAGCGGGTGCTTTCCCTGGCCTTGCGGTTGCTTACCGCAAGCGCTCTCAGCAGGCCGCCAGAGGGCGGTCCGGAGGCGGGCGCGTCACTGGCCGGGGGCGGGCCAGTGACGTCACGGAGCTGGTTCGCTCTCATTGGGCGAACCGCTCACGTGACCGGCCTGTCTCGTCGGCAAGTGGGGGAATGTTAAATTCCCCCAAGACCTGCGCTTCCGCAAGCACGCAGAAGCGCAGGTGAGCCCCTACTAAAGCCGCTCTAATTGCGGCTGTAGGGGCTCAGTGCTGAGCGGGAGAGCGCGTCAGCACGCTTCCGCAAGCAAGCAGCAAACATGTCCGGGGCCTTAGGGGCCCTGCTGGAAGAGCTGTATCCATGTGTGTGATGGGAGATACAGGGCAACGTGTCAGTGTCCATGTGTGTGATGGGAGATACAGGGCAACGTGTCAGTGTCCATGTGTGTGATGGAAGATACAGGGCAACGTGTCAGTGTCCATGTGTGTGATGGGAGACACAGGGCAACGTGTCAGTATCCATGTGTGTGATGGGAAACACAGTGCCACGTGTCAGTATCCATGTGTGTGATGGGAGATACAGGGCAACGTGTCAGTATCCATGTGTGTGATGGGAGATACAGGGCAACGTGTCAGTGTCCATGTGTGTGATGGAAGATACAGGGCAACGTGTCAGTGTCCATGTGTGTGATGGGAGACACAGGGCAACGTGTCAGTATCCATGTGTGTGATGGGAAACACAGTGCCACGTGTCAGTACCCATGTGTGTGATGGGAAACACAGGGCAACGTGTCAGTGTCCATGTGTGTGATGGGAAACACAGGGCAACGTGTCAGTGTCCATGTGTGTGATGGGAGATACAGGGCAACGTGTCAGTGTCCATGTGTGTGATGGGAGATACAGGGCAACGTGTCAGTGTCCATGTGTGTGATGGGAAACACAGTGCCACGTGTCAGTGTCCATGTGTGTGATGGGAAACACAGTGCCACGTGTCAGTATCCATGTGTGTGATGGGAGATACAGGGCAACGTGTCAGTGTCCATGTGTGTGATGGGAAACACAGGGCAACGTGTCAGTATCCATGTGTGTGATGGGAGATACAGGGCAACGTGTCAGTGTCCATGTGTGTGATGGGAGATACAGGGCAACGTGTCAGTGTCCATGTGTGTGATGGGAGACACAGGGCAACGTGTCAGTATCCATGTGTGTGATGGGAGATACAGGGCAACGTGTCAGTATCCATGTGTGTGATGGGAAACACAGGGCAATGTGTCAGTGTCCATGTGTGTGATGGGAGATACAGGGCAACGTGTCAGTATCCATGTGTGTGATGGGAGATACAGGGCAACGTGTCAGTATCCATGTGTGTGATGGGAGATACAGGGCAACGTGTCAGTGTCCATGTGTGTGATGGGAGACACAGGGCAACGTGTCAGTATCCATGTGTGTGATGGGAGATACAGGGCAACGTGTCAGTGTCCATGTGTGTGATGGGAGATACAGGGCAACGTGTCAGTATCCATGTGTGTGATGGGAGATACAGGGCAACGTGTCAGTGTCCATGTGTGTGATGGGAGACACAGGGCAACGTGTCAGTATCCATGTGTGTGATGGGAGATACAGGGCAACGTGTCAGTATCCATGTGTGTGATGGGAGATACAGGGCAACGTGTCAGTGTCCATGTGTGTGATGGGAGATACAGGGCAACGTGTCAGTATCCATGTGTGTGATGGGAGATACAGGGCAACGTGTCAGTATCCATGTGTGTGATGGGAGATACAGGGCAATGTGTCAGTGTCCATGTGTGTGATGGGAGATACAGGGCAACGTGTCAGTATCCATGTGTGTGATGGGAGATACAGGGCAACGTGTCAGTGTCCATGTGTGTGATGGGAGATACAGGGCAACGTGTCAGTGTCCATATGTGTGATGGGAAACACAGGGCAACGTGTCAGTGTCCATGTGTGTGATGGGAGATACAGGGCAACGTGTCAGTATCCATGTGTGTGATGGGAGATACAGGGCAACGTGTCAGTGTCCATGTGTGTGATGGGAGATACAGGGCAACGTGTCAGTATCCATGTGTGTGATGGGAGATACAGGGCAACGTGTCAGTGTCCATATGTGTGATGGGAAACACAGGGCAACGTGTCAGTGTCCATGTGTGTGATGGGAGATACAGGGCAACGTGTCAGTATCCATGTGTGTGATGGGAAACACAGGGCAACGTGTCAGTGTCCATGTGTGTGATGGGAGATACAGGGCAACGTGTCAGTGTCCATGTGTGTGATGGGAAACACAGTGCCACGTGTCAGTGTCCATGTGTGTGATGGGAAACACAGGGCAACGTGTCAGTGTCCATGTGTGTGATGGGAGATACAGGGCAACGTGTCAGTGTCCATGTGTGTGATGGGAAATACAGGGCAACGTGTCAGTATCCATGTGTGTGATGGGAGATACAGGGCAACGTGTCAGTATCCATGTGTGTGATGGGAGATACAGGGCAACGTGTCAGTGTCCATGTGTGTGATGGGAAACACAGGGCAACGTGTCAGTGTCCATGTGTGTGATGGGAGATACAGGGCAATGTGTCAGTGTCCATGTGTGTGATGGGAGATACAGGGCAACGTGTCAGTATCCATGTGTGTGATGGGAGATACAGGGCAATGTGTCAGTGTCCATGTGTGTGATGGGAAACACAGGGCAACGTGTCAGTATCCATGTGTGTGATGGGAGATACAGGGCAATGTGTCAGTGTCCATGTGTGTGATGGGAAATACAGGGCAACGTGTCAGTATCCCATGTGTGTGATGGGAGATACAGGGCAACGTGTCAGTGTCCATGTGTGTGATGGGAAATACAGGGCAACGTGTCAGTGTCCATGTGTGTGATGGGAAATACAGGGCAACGTGTCAGTATCCCATGTGTGTGATGGGAGATACAGGGCAACGTGTCAGTGTCCATGTGTGTGATGGGAAATACAGGGCAACGTGTCAGTGTCCATGTGTGTGATGGGAAATACAGGGCAACGTGTCAGTGTCCATGTGTGTGATGGGAAATACAGGGCAACGTGTCAGTGTCCATGTGTGTGATGGGAAACACAGGGCAACGTGTCAGTGTCCATGTGTGTGATGGGAAATACAGGGCAATGTGTCAGTGTCCATGTGTGTGATGGGAGATACAGGGCAACGTGTCAGTGTCCATGTGTGTGATGGGAAACACAGGGCAACGTGTCAGTGCCCATGTGTGTGATGGGAAACACAGGGCAACGTGTCAGTGTCCATGTGTGTGATGGGAAATACAGGGCAACGTGTCAGTGTCCATGTGTGTGATGGGAAACACAGGGCAACGTGTCAGTGTCCATGTGTGTGATGGGAAATACAGGGCAATGTGTCAGTGTCCATGTGTGTGATGGGAGATACAGGGCAACGTGTCAGTGTCCATGTGTGTGATGGGAGATACAGGGCAACGTGTCAGTGTCCATGTGTGTGATGGGAGATACAGGGCAACGTGTCAGTGTCCATGTGTGTGATGGGAAATACAGGGCAACGTGTCAGTGTCCATGTGTGTGATGGGAAATACAGAGCAACGTGTCAGTGTCCATGTGTGTGATGGGAAACACAGGGCCACGTGTCAGTGTCCATGTGTGTGATGGGAAATACAGGGCAACGTGTCAGTGTCCATGTGTGTGATGGGAAATACAGGGCAACGTGTCAGTGTCCATGTGTGTGATGGGAGATACAGGGCAACGTGTCAGTGTCCATGTGTGTGATGGGAGATACAGGGCAACGTGTCAGTGTCCATGTGTGTGATGGGAAACACAGGGCAACGTGTCAGTGCCCATGTGTGTGATGGGAAACACAGGGCAACATGTCAGTGTCCATGTGTGTGATGGGAAATACAGGGCAACGTGTCAGTGTCCATGTGTGTGATGGGAAACACAGGGCAACGTGTCAGTGTCCATGTGTGTGATGGGAAATACAGGGCAACGTGTCAGTATCCATGTGTGTGATGGGAGATACAGGGCAACGTGTCAGTGTCCATGTGTGTGATGGGAAATACAGGGCAACGTGTCAGTATCCATGTGTGTGATGGGAGACACAGGGCAACGTGTCAGTATCCATGTGTGTGATGGGAAATACAGGGCAATGTGTCAGTGTCCATGTGTGTGATGGGAGATACAGGGCAACGTGTCAGTGTCCATGTGTGTGATGGGAGATACAGGGCAACGTGTCAGTGTCCATGTGTGTGATGGGAAATACAGGGCCACGTGTCAGTGTCCATGTGTGTGATGGGAAACACAGGGCAACGTGTCAGTGTCCATGTGTGTGATGGGAGATACAGGGCAACGTGTCAGTGTCCATGTGTGTGATGGGAAACACAGGGCAACGTGTCAGTATCCATGTGTGTGATGGGAGATACAGGGCAACGTGTCAGTGTCCATGTGTGTGATGGGAGATACAGGGCAATGTGTCAGTATCCATGTGTGTGATGGGAGATACAGGGCAACGTGTCAGTGTCCATGTGTGTGATGGGAGATACAGGGCCACGTGTCAGTGTCCATGTGTGTGATGGGAGATACAGGGCAACGTGTCAGTGTCCATGTGTGTGATGGGAGATACAGGGCCACGTGTCAGTGTCCATGTGTGTGATGGGAGATACAGGGCAACGTGTCAGTATCCATGTGTGTGATGGGAGATACAGGGCAATGTGTCAGTGTCCATGTGTGTGATGGGAGACACAGGGCAACGTGTCAGTGTCCATGTGTGTGATGGGAGATACAGGGCAACGTGTCAGTGTCCATGTGTGTGATGGGAGATACAGGGCCACGTGTCAGTGTCCATGTGTGTGATGGGAAATACAGGGCAACGTGTCAATGCCCATGTGTGTGATGGGAGATACAGGGCAATGTGTCAGTGTCCATGTGTGTGATGGGAGACACAGGGCAACCTGTCAGTGTCCATGTGTGTGATGGGAAACACAGGGCAACGTGTCAGTATCCATGTGTGTGATGGGAGATACAGGGCAATGTGTCAGTGTCCATGTGTGTGATGGGAGATACAGGGCAACGTGTCAGTATCCATGTGTGTGATGGGAGATACAGGGCAACGTGTCAGTATCCATGTGTGTGATGGGAGATACAGGGCAATGTGTCAGTGTCCATGTGTGTGATGGGAGATACAGGGCAACGTGTCAGTATCCATGTGTGTGATGGGAGATACAGGGCAATGTGTCAGTGTCCATGTGTGTGATGGGAGATACAGGGCAACGTGTCAGTGTCCATGTGTGTGATGGGAGATACAGGGCAACGTGTCAGTATCCATGTGTGTGATGGGAGATACAGGGCAACGTGTCAGTATCCATGTGTGTGATGGGAGATACAGGGCAACGTGTCAGTGTCCATGTGTGTGATGGGAGACACAGGGCAACGTGTCAGTATCCATGTGTGTGATGGGAGATACAGGGCAACGTGTCAGTATCCATGTGTGTGATGGGAGATACAGGGCAACGTGTCAGTGTCCATGTGTGTGATGGGAGATACAGGGCAAAGTCTCAGTGTCCATGTGTGTGATGGGAAACACAGGGCAACGTGTCAGTATCCATGTGTGTGATGGGAGATACAGGGCAACGTGTCAGTGGCCATGTGTGTGATGGGAGACACAGGGCAACGTGTCAGTATCCATGTGTGTGATGGGAGATACAGGGCAACGTGTCAGTATCCATGTGTGTGATGGGAAACACAGGGCAATGTGTCAGTGTCCATGTGTGTGATGGGAGATACAGGGCAACGTGTCAGTATCCATGTGTGTGATGGGAGATACAGGGCAACGTGTCAGTATCCATGTGTGTGATGGGAGATACAGGGCAACGTGTCAGTGTCCATGTGTGTGATGGGAGACACAGGGCAACGTGTCAGTATCCATGTGTGTGATGGGAGATACAGGGCAACGTGTCAGTATCCATGTGTGTGATGGGAGACACAGGGCAACGTGTCAGTGTCCATGTGTGTGATGGGAGATACAGGGCAACGTGTCAGTGTCCATGTGTGTGATGGGAGATACAGGGCAACGTGTCAGTGTCCATGTGTGTGATGGGAGATACAGGGCAACGTGTCAGTGTCCATGTGTGTGATGGGAGATACGGGGCAACGTGTCAGTATCCATGTGTGTGATGGGAGATACAGGGCAACGTGTCAGTATCCATGTGTGTGATGGGAGATACAGGGCAACGTGTCAGTGTCCATGTGTGTGATGGGAGATACAGGGCAACGTGTCAGTGTCCATGTGTGTGATGGGAGATACAGGGCAACGTGTCAGTGTCCATGTGTGTGATGGGAGATACAGGGCAACGTGTCAGTGTCCATGTGTGTGATGGGAGATACAGGGCAATGTGTCAGTGTCCATGTGTGTGATGGGAGATACAGGGCAACGTGTCAGTGTCCATGTGTGTGATGGGAGATACAGGACAACGTGTCAGTGTCCATGTGTGTGATGGGAGATACAGGGCAACGTGTCAGTGTCCATGTGTGTGATGGGAGATACAGGACAACGTGTCAGTGTCCATGTGTGTGATGGGAGATACAGGGCAACGTCTCAGTGTCCATGTGTGTGATGGAAACACAGGGCAACGTGTCAGTATCCATGTGTGTGATGCACAGAGCAGTGTGTGTATCTGTATTATACGCAGAGCAGTGTGTATCTGTATTGTACACAGAGCAGTGTGTGTATCTGTATTATACGCAGAGCAGCGTGTATCTGTATTATACGCAGAGCAGCGTGTGTATCTGTATTATACACAGAGCAGCGTGTATCTGTATTATACGCAGAGCAGCGTGTGTATCTGTATTATACGCAGAGCAGCATATGAGTAGCACTGTGGCTAATACTATACACGATACATAAAGCTTATCCCTTGCAGACGCACTTACCAGAACACCCTCCCACTGTCTCTGAACGTTCTTCCTACCAATTAGATTGTAAGCTCTTTTCCTAAATGTTACTTTTATTGCTGAAGCACGTCTTCCCATTGTGTGTTATTTATATGATTGTCACGTATATTACTGCTGTGAGGTGCTATATACATTAATGGCGCTATATAAATAAAGGCATACACGCTGCTCTGCGTATTGTATTGTATCTGTATTATATGTAGAGGAGTGTGTATCTGTATAATACGCAGAGCAGTGTGTGTGTCTATTATACACAGAGCAGCGTGTGTATCTTTATTATACGCAGAGCAGTGTGTATCTGTATTATACACAGAGCAGCGTGTGTATCTTTATTATACGCAGAGCAGCGTGTGTATCTGTATTATACGCAGAGCAGTGTTTGTATCTGTATTATACGCAGAGCAGCATGTGTATCTGTGTTATACACAGAGCAGCATGTGTATCTGTATTATACACAGAGCAGTGTGTGTATCTGTATTATACGTAGAGCAGCGTGTATCTGTATAATACGCAGAGCAGCGTGTATCTGTATTATACGCAGAGCAGCGTGTGTATCTGTATTATACGCAGAGCAGTGTGTATCTGTATTATACACAGAGCAGCGTGTATCTGTATTATACACAGAGCAGCATGTGTATCTGTATTATACGTAGAGCAGCGTGTATCTGTATTATACGCAGAGCAGCGTGTACCTGTATAATACGCAGAGCAGCGTGTACCTGTATAATACGCAGAGCAGTGCGTGGATCTGTATTATACACAGAGCAGCGTGTGTCTGTATTATACACAGAGCAGCGTGTACCTGTATAATACGCAGAGCAGTGCGTGGATCTGTATTATACGCAGAGCAGCGTGTACCTGTATTAGGCTGGGGCCATATAGGGGGTAGCAGGGCTGAGGCGCGCTGACTCTGACGCTCGCCTGCTGAAATATGCGAGATTTCATGCTCATGCAGGCGAGCCAGCGGGCGCAATCGGAGGCGGGGGGAGACTGAGGGAGGCGGGGCAGTGACGTCGCTGAGCCAATCGCCCGCGACGCACCGACGTCACGGCGCCGTGACGTTGACGCAGCTCCGCGCTGAATGGATGTTTTCAGCCGACAGCGCGCTGAAAAACAGCTTGGCTGTCGGCTGAAAATTCCAAAGCCTCAGCACGCCTGCGGACGCTCGCGTGAGCCCCCTCTCATGGCATCCTCATTGAGGATGCAGGGGCTCAGCGCTGAGCGTCCGCACGGCTCAGCGCGGCCTGTCTTTCTATGGACTCGGCCTTATACGCAGAGCTGCATGTGTATCTGTATTATACACAGAGCAGTGGGTGTCTGTATTATACACAGAGCAGCATGTGTATCTGTATTATACACAGAGCAGCGTGTATATGTGTTATACGCAGAGCAACGTGTGCATGTATTATACACAGAGCAGTGAGTATCTGTGTTATACACAGAGCAGCGTGTATATGTGTTATACGCAGAGCAACGTGTGCATGTATTGTACACAGAGCAGTGAGTATCTGTGTTATACACAGAGCAGGGCTATTATTGCCCCCACCAAGATGGCTGCTTATTGATCCTTCTCTGCTGACACAATTTTGGTGTAACAGCCAATCAGCGTCCTCAGGGCGTGTCACTGAGCGGAATGGGCGGGGTCAAAAACAAAGCGAGGCTTGAAACGCAAGTGCAGCTCAAAAGAGACTTCCGGGGACTTGCAGCCCCGGTGTGACCAGGACAGGTATGAGGTGCCCCCCCCCCTTTGCCCCCAAACCTCCCCACTTTCAAACCGTGTGATAACAGGACAGAGCCCCCCCCCAATACAGTGTGATAACAGGACAGAGCCCCCCCCATACTGTGTGATAACAGGACAGAGCCCCCCCCCCCAATACAGTGTGATAACAGGACAGAGCCCCCCCCCATACTGTGTGATAACAGGACAGAGCCCCCCCCCCCAATACAGTGTGATAACAGGACAGAGCCCCCCATACTGTGTGATAACAGGACAGAGCCCCCCCCCCCAATACAGTGTGATAACAGGACAGAGCCCCCCCATACTGTGTGATAACAGGACAGAGCCCCCCCCCAATACAGTGTGATAACAGGACAGAGCCCCCCCCCCAATACAGTGTGATAACAGGACAGAGCCCCCCCCAATACAGTGTGATAACAGGACAGAGCCCCCCCCCAATACAATGTGATAACAGGACAGAGCCCCCCCCCAATACAGTGTGATAACAGGACAGAGCCCCCCCATACTGTGTGATAACAGGACAGAGCCCCCCCCCATACTGTGTGATAACAGGACAGAGCCCCCCCCCAATACAGTGTGATAACAGGACAGAGCCCCCCCCAATACAGTGTGATAACAGGACAGAGCC